>NW_026089471.1:0-175600 GCF_933775445.1 Argentina anserina
TTCAGTTTGAAAGAAACACACTCCCACACTTGCAAAACTCTCAAATTCAATAGAAACTCGCATCAGAAAGCCATACAGAAAGATACTTAAACGAGAAATGAAAAGATACACAATTGGAATAGTAAAGATACGCAAACGATGTAAAGATACACAATTGGAATAGTAAAGATACGCAAACGATGTAAAGATACTCAGTTTGAAAGAAACACACTCCCACACTTGCAAAACTCTCAAAATCAATAGAAACTCGCATCAGAAAGCCTTACAGAAAGATACTCAAACGAGAAATGAAAAGATACACAATTGGAATAGTAAAGATACGCAAACGATGTAAAGATACTCAGTTTGAAAGAAACACACTCCCACACTTGCAAAACTCTCAAATTCAATAGAAACTCGCATCAGAAAGCCTTACAGAAAGATACTCAAACGAGAAATGAAAAGATACACAATTGGAATAGTAAAGATACGCAAACGATGTAAAGATACTCAGTTTGAAAGAAACACACTCCCACACTTGCAAAACTCTCAAATTCAATAGAAACTCGCATCAGAAAGCCATACAGAAAGATACTCAAACGAGAAATGAAAAGATACACAATTGGAATAGTAAAGATACGCAAACGATGTAAACATACACAATTGGAATAGTAAAGATACGCAAACTATGTAAAGATACTCAGTTTGAAAGAAACACACTCCCACACTTGCAAAACTCTCAAATACAATAGAAACTGGCATCAGAAGCCTTACAGAAAGATACTTAAACGAGAAATGAAAAGATACACAATTGGAATAGTAAAGATACGCAAACGATGTAAAGATACACAATTGGAATAGTAAAGATACGCAAACGATGTAAAGATATTCAGTTTGAAAGAAACACACTCCCACACTTGCAAAACTCTCAAATTCAATAGAAACTCGCATCAGAAAGCCTTACAGAAAGATACTTAAACGAGAAATGAAAAGATACACAATTGGAATAGTAAAGATACGCAAACGATGTAAAGATACACAATTGGAATAGTAAAGATACGCAAACGATGTAAAGATATTCAGTTTGAAAGAAACACACTCCCACACTTGCAAAACTCTCAAATACAATAGAAACTGGCATCAGAAGCCTTACAGAAAGATACTCAAACGAGAAATGAAAAGATACACAATTGGAATAGTAAAGATACGCAAACGATGTAAAGATACTCAGTTTGAAAGAAACACACTCCCACACTTGCAAAACTCTCAAATTAGATAGAAACTCGCATTAGAAAGCCTTACAGAAAGATACTCAAACGAGAAATGAAAAGATACACAATTGGAATAGTAAAGATACGCAAACGATGTAAAGATACACAATTGGAATAGTAAAGATACGCAAACGATGTAAAGATACTCAGTTTGAAAGAAACACACTCCCACACTTGCAAAACTCTCAAATTCAATAGAAACTCGCATCAGAAAGCCTTACAGAAAGATACTCAAACGAGAAATGAAAAGATACACAATTGGAATAGTAAAGATACGCAAACGATGTAAAGATACTCAGTTTGAAAGAAACACACTCCCACACTTGCAAAACTCTCAAATTCAATAGAAACTCGCATCAGAAAGCCTTACAGAAAGATACTTAAACGAGAAATAAAAAGATACACAATTGGAATAGTAAAGATACGCAAACGATGTAAAGATACACAATTGGAATAGTAAAGATACGCAAACGATGTAAAGATATTCAGTTTGAAAGAAACACACTCCCACACTTGCAAAACTCTCAAATACAATAGAAACTGGCATCAGAAGCCTTACAGAAAGATACTCAAACGAGAAATGAAAAGATACACAATTGGAATAGTAAAGATACGCAAACGATGTAAAGATACTCAGTTTGGAAGAAACACACTCCCACACTAGCAAAACTCTCAAATACAATAGAAACTGGCATCAGAAGCCTTACAGAAAGATACTCAAACGAGAAATGAAAAGATACACAATTGGAATAGTAAAGATACGCAAACGATGTAAAGATACTCAGTTTGAAAGAAACACACTCCCACACTTGCAAAACTCTCAAAATCAATAGAAACTCGCATCAGAAAGCCTTACAGAAAGATACTCAAACGAGAAATGAAAAGATACACAATTGGAATAGTAAAGATACGCAAACGATGTAAAGATACTCAGTTTGAAAGAAACACACTCCCACACTTGCAAAACTCTCAAATTCAATAGAAACTCGCATCAGAAAGCCTTACAGAAAGATACTCAAACGAGAAATGAAAAGATACACAATTGGAATAGTAAAGATACGCAAACGATGTAAAGATACTCAGTTTGAAAGAAACACACTCCCACACTTGCAAAACTCTCAAATTCAATAGAAACTCGCATCAGAAAGCCATACAGAAAGATACTCAAACGAGAAATGAAAAGATACACAATTGGAATAGTAAAGATACGCAAACGATGTAAAGATACTCAGTTTGAAAGAAACACACTCCCACACTTGCAAAACTCTCAAATTCAATAGAAACTCGCATCAGAAAGCCATACAGAAAGATACTCAAACGAGAAATGAAAAGATACACAATTGGAATAGTAAAGATACGCAAACGATGTAAACATACACAATTGGAATAGTAAAGATACGCAAACTATGTAAAGATACTCAGTTTGAAAGAAACACACTCCCACACTTGCAAAACTCTCAAATACAATAGAAACTGGCATCAGAAGCCTTACAGAAAGATACTTAAACGAGAAATGAAAAGATACACAATTGGAATAGTAAAGATACGCAAACGATGTAAAGATACACAATTGGAATAGTAAAGATACGCAAACGATGTAAAGATATTCAGTTTGAAAGAAACACACTCCCACACTTGCAAAACTCTCAAATTCAATAGAAACTCGCATCAGAAAGCCATACAGAAAGATACTTAAACGAGAAATGAAAAGATACACAATTGGAATAGTAAAGATACGCAAACGATGTAAAGATACACAATTGGAATAGTAAAGATACGCAAACGATGTAAAGATACTCAGTTTGAAAGAAACACACTCCCACACTTGCAAAACTCTCAAAATCAATAGCAACTCGCATCAGAAAGCCTTACAGAAAGATACTCAAACGAGAAATGAAAAGATACACAATTGGAATAGTAAAGATACGCAAACGATGTAAAGATACTCAGTTTGAAAGAAACACACTCCCACACTTGCAAAACTCTCAAATTCAATAGAAACTCGCATCAGAAAGCCATACAGAAAGATACTCAAACGAGAAATGAAAAGATACACAATTGGAATAGTAAAGATACGCAAACGATGTAAAGATACTCAGTTTGAAAGAAACACACTCCCACACTTGCAAAACTCTCAAATTCAATAGAAACTCGCATCAGAAAGCCTTACAGAAAGATACTCAAACGAGAAATGAAAAGATACACAATTGGAATAGTAAAGATACGCAAACGATGTAAAGATACTCAGTTTGAAAGAAACACACTCCCACACTTGCAAAACTCTCAAATTCAATAGAAACTCGCATCAGAAAGCCTTACAGAAAGATACTTAAACGAGAAATGAAAAGATACACAATTGGAATAGTAAAGATACGCAAACGATGTAAAGATACACAATTGGAATAGTAAAGATACGCAAACGATGTAAAGATATTCAGTTTGAAAGAAACACACTCCCACACTTGCAAAACTCTCAAATACAATAGAAACTGGCATCAGAAGCCTTACAGAAAGATACTCAAACGAGAAATGAAAAGATACACAATTGGAATAGTAAAGATACGCAAACGATGTAAAGATACTCAGTTTGAAAGAAACACACTCCCACACTTGCAAAACTCTCAAATTCAATAGAAACTCGCATCAGAAAGCCATACAGAAAGATACTCAAACGAGAAATGAAAAGATACACAATTGGAATAGTAAAGATACGCAAACGATGTAAAGATACTCAGTTTGAAAGAAACACACTCCCACACTTGCAAAACTCTCAAATTCAATAGAAACTCGCATCAGAAAGCCTTACAGAAAGATACTCAAACGAGAAATGAAAAGATACACAATTGGAATAGTAAAGATACGCAAACGATGTAAAGATACTCAGTTTGAAAGAAACACACTCCCACACTTGCAAAACTCTCAAATTCAATAGAAACTCGCATCAGAAAGCCTTACAGAAAGATACTTAAACGAGAAATGAAAAGATACACAATTGGAATAGTAAAGATACGCAAACGATGTAAAGATACACAATTGGAATAGTAAAGATACGCAAACGATGTAAAGATATTCAGTTTGAAAGAAACACACTCCCACACTTGCAAAACTCTCAAATACAATAGAAACTGGCATCAGAAGCCTTACAGAAAGATACTCAAACGAGAAATGAAAAGATACACAATTGGAATAGTAAAGATACGCAAACGATGTAAAGATACTCAGTTTGAAAGAAACACACTCCCACACTTGCAAAACTCTCAAATTCAATAGAAACTCGCATCAGAAAGCCATACAGAAAGATACTTAAACGAGAAATGAAAAGATACACAATTGGAATAGTAAAGATACGCAAACGATGTAAAGATACACAATTGGAATAGTAAAGATACGCAAACGATGTAAAGATACTCAGTTTGAAAGAAACACACTCCCACACTTGCAAAACTCTCAAAATCAATAGAAACTCGCATCAGAAAGCCTTACAGAAAGATACTCAAACGAGAAATGAAAAGATACACAATTGGAATAGTAAAGATACGCAAACGATGTAAAGATACTCAGTTTGAAAGAAACACACTCCCACACTTGCAAAACTCTCAAATTCAATAGAAACTCGCATCAGAAAGCCTTACAGAAAGATACTCAAACGAGAAATGAAAAGATACACAATTGGAAAAGTAAAGATACGCAAACGATGTAAAGATACTCAGTTTGAAAGAAACACACTCCCACACTTGCAAAACTCTCAAATTCAATAGAAACTCGCATCAGAAAGCCATACAGAAAGATACTCAAACGAGAAATGAAAAGATACACAATTGGAATAGTAAAGATACGCAAACGATGTAAACATACACAATTGGAATAGTAAAGATACGCAAACTATGTAAAGATACTCAGTTTGAAAGAAACACACTCCCACACTTGCAAAACTCTCAAATACAATAGAAACTGGCATCAGAAGCCTTACAGAAAGATACTTAAACGAGAAATGAAAAGATACACAATTGGAATAGTAAAGATACGCAAACGATGTAAAGATACACAATTGGAATAGTAAAGATACGCAAACGATGTAAAGATATTCAGTTTGAAAGAAACACACTCCCACACTTGCAAAACTCTCAAATTCAATAGAAACTCGCATCAGAAAGCCATACAGAAAGATACTTAAACGAGAAATGAAAAGATACACAATTGGAATAGTAAAGATACGCAAACGATGTAAAGATACACAATTGGAATAGTAAAGATACGCAAACGATGTAAAGATACTCAGTTTGAAAGAAACACACTCCCACACTTGCAAAACTCTCAAAATCAATAGCAACTCGCATCAGAAAGCCTTACAGAAAGATACTCAAACGAGAAATGAAAAGATACACAATTGGAATAGTAAAGATACGCAAACGATGTAAAGATACTCAGTTTGAAAGAAACACACTCCCACACTTGCAAAACTCTCAAATTCAATAGAAACTCGCATCAGAAAGCCATACAGAAAGATACTCAAACGAGAAATGAAAAGATACACAATTGGAATAGTAAAGATACGCAAACGATGTAAAGATACTCAGTTTGAAAGAAACACACTCCCACACTTGCAAAACTCTCAAATTCAATAGAAACTCGCATCAGAAAGCCTTACAGAAAGATACTCAAACGAGAAATGAAAAGATACACAATTGGAATAGTAAAGATACGCAAACGATGTAAAGATACTCAGTTTGAAAGAAACACACTCCCACACTTGCAAAACTCTCAAATTCAATAGAAACTCGCATCAGAAAGCCTTACAGAAAGATACTTAAACGAGAAATGAAAAGATACACAATTGGAATAGTAAAGATACGCAAACGATGTAAAGATACACAATTGGAATAGTAAAGATACGCAAACGATGTAAAGATATTCAGTTTGAAAGAAACACACTCCCACACTTGCAAAACTCTCAAATACAATAGAAACTGGCATCAGAAGCCTTACAGAAAGATACTCAAACGAGAAATGAAAAGATACACAATTGGAATAGTAAAGATACGCAAACGATGTAAAGATACTCAGTTTGAAAGAAACACACTCCCACACTTGCAAAACTCTCAAATTCAATAGAAACTCGCATCAGAAAGCCATACAGAAAGATACTCAAACGAGAAATGAAAAGATACACAATTGGAATAGTAAAGATACGCAAACGATGTAAAGATACTCAGTTTGAAAGAAACACACTCCCACACTTGCAAAACTCTCAAATTCAATAGAAACTCGCATCAGAGAGCCTTACAGAAAGATACTCAAACGAGAAATGAAAAGATACACAATTGGAATAGTAAAGATACGCAAACGATGTAAAGATACTCAGTTTGAAAGAAACACACTCCCACACTTGCAAAACTCTCAAATTCAATAGAAACTCGCATCAGAAAGCCTTACAGAAAGATACTTAAACGAGAAATGAAAAGATACACAATTGGAATAGTAAAGATACGCAAACGATGTAAAGATACACAATTGGAATAGTAAAGATACGCAAACGATGTAAAGATATTCAGTTTGAAAGAAACACACTCCCACACTTGCAAAACTCTCAAATACAATAGAAACTGGCATCAGAAGCCTTACAGAAAGATACTCAAACGAGAAATGAAAAGATACACAATTGGAATAGTAAAGATACGCAAACGATGTAAAGATACTCAGTTTGAAAGAAACACACTCCCACACTTGCAAAACTCTCAAATTCAATAGAAACTCGCATCAGAAAGCCATACAGAAAGATACTTAAACGAGAAATGAAAAGATACACAATTGGAATAGTAAAGATACGCAAACGATGTAAAGATACACAATTGGAATAGTAAAGATACGCAAACGATGTAAAGATACTCAGTTTGAAAGAAACACACTCCCACACTTGCAAAACTCTCAAAATCAATAGAAACTCGCATCAGAAAGCCTTACAGAAAGATACTCAAACGAGAAATGAAAAGATACACAATTGGAATAGTAAAGATACGCAAACGATGTAAAGATACTCAGTTTGAAAGAAACACACTCCCACACTTGCAAAACTCTCAAATTCAATAGAAACTCGCATCAGAAAGCCTTACAGTAAGATACTCAAACGAGAAATGAAAAGATACACAATTGGAATAGTAAAGATACGCAAACGATGTAAAGATACTCAGTTTGAAAGAAACACACTCCCACACTTGCAAAACTCTCAAATTCAATAGAAACTCGCATCAGAAAGCCATACAGAAAGATACTCAAACGAGAAATGAAAAGATACACAATTGGAATAGTAAAGATACGCAAACGATGTAAACATACACAATTGGAATAGTAAAGATACGCAAACTATGTAAAGATACTCAGTTTGAAAGAAACACACTCCCACACTTGCAAAACTCTCAAATACAATAGAAACTGGCATCAGAAGCCTTACAGAAAGATACTTAAACGAGAAATGAAAAGATACACAATTGGAATAGTAAAGATACGCAAACGATGTAAAGATACACAATTGGAATAGTAAAGATACGCAAACGATGTAAAGATATTCAGTTTGAAAGAAACACACTCCCACACTTGCAAAACTCTCAAATTCAATAGAAACTCGCATCAGAAAGCCTTACAGAAAGATACTTAAACGAGAAATGAAAAGATACACAATTGGAATAGTAAAGATACGCAAACGATGTAAAGATACACAATTGGAATAGTAAAGATACGCAAACGATGTAAAGATATTCAGTTTGAAAGAAACACACTCCCACACTTGCAAAACTCTCAAATACAATAGAAACTGGCATCAGAAGCCTTACAGAAAGATACTCAAACGAGAAATGAAAAGATACACAATTGGAATAGTAAAGATACGCAAACGATGTAAAGATACTCAGTTTGAAAGAAACACACTCCCACACTTGCAAAACTCTCAAATTAGATAGAAACTCGCATTAGAAAGCCTTACAGAAAGATACTCAAACGAGAAATGAAAAGATACACAATTGGAATAGTAAAGATACGCAAACGATGTAAAGATACACAATTGGAATAGTAAAGATACGCAAACGATGTAAAGATACTCAGTTTGAAAGAAACACACTCCCACACTTGCAAAACTCTCAAATTCAATAGAAACTCGCATCAGAAAGCCTTACAGAAAGATACTCAAACGAGAAATGAAAAGATACACAATTGGAATAGTAAAGATACGCAAACGATGTAAAGATACTCAGTTTGAAAGAAACACACTCCCACACTTGCAAAACTCTCAAATTCAATAGAAACTCGCATCAGAAAGCCTTACAGAAAGATACTTAAACGAGAAATAAAAAGATACACAATTGGAATAGTAAAGATACGCAAACGATGTAAAGATACACAATTGGAATAGTAAAGATACGCAAACGATGTAAAGATATTCAGTTTGAAAGAAACACACTCCCACACTTGCAAAACTCTCAAATACAATAGAAACTGGCATCAGAAGCCTTACAGAAAGATACTCAAACGAGAAATGAAAAGATACACAATTGGAATAGTAAAGATACGCAAACGATGTAAAGATACTCAGTTTGGAAGAAACACACTCCCACACTAGCAAAACTCTCAAATTAGATAGAAACTCGCATTAGAAAGCCTTACAGAAAGATACTCAAACGAGAAATGAAAAGATACACAATTGGAATAGTAAAGATACGCAAACGATGTAAAGATACTCAGTTTGAAAGAAACACACTCCCACACTTGCAAAACTCTCAAATTCAATAGAAACTCGCATCAGAAAGCCATACAGAAAGATACTCAAACGAGAAATGAAAAGATACACAATTGGAATAGTAAAGATACGCAAACGATGTAAACATACACAATTGGAATAGTAAAGATACGCAAACTATGTAAAGATACTCAGTTTGAAAGAAACACACTCCCACACTTGCAAAACTCTCAAATACAATAGAAACTGGCATCAGAAGCCTTACAGAAAGATACTCAAACGAGAAATGAAAAGATACACAATTGGAATAGTAAAGATACGCAAACGATGTAAAGATACACAATTGGAATAGTAAAGATACGCAAACGATGTAAAGATACTCAGTTTGAAAGAAACACACTCCCACACTTGCAAAACTCTCAAATTCAATAGAAACTCGCATCAGAAAGCCATACAGAAAGATACTTAAACGAGAAATGAAAAGATACACAATTGGAATAGTAAAGATACGCAAACGATGTAAAGATACACAATTGGAATAGTAAAGATACGCAAACGATGTAAAGATACTCAGTTTGAAAGAAACACACTCCCACACTTGCAAAACTCTCAAAATCAATAGCAACTCGCATCAGAAAGCCTTACAGAAAGATACTCAAACGAGAAATGAAAAGATACACAATTGGAATAGTAAAGATACGCAAACGATGTAAAGATACTCAGTTTGAAAGAAACACACTCCCACACTTGCAAAACTCTTAAATTCAATAGAAACTCGCATCAGAAAGCCATACAGAAAGATACTCAAACGAGAAATGAAAAGATACACAATTGGAATAGTAAAGATACGCAAACGATGTAAAGATACTCAGTTTGAAAGAAACACACTCCCACACTTGCAAAACTCTCAAATTCAATAGAAACTCGCATCAGAAAGCCTTACAGAAAGATACTCAAACGAGAAATGAAAAGATACACAATTGGAATAGTAAAGATACGCAAACGATGTAAAGATACTCAGTTTGAAAGAAACACACTCCCACACTTGCAAAACTCTCAAATTCAATAGAAACTCGCATAAGAAAGCCTTACAGAAAGATACTTAAACGAGAAATAAAAAGATACACAATTGGAATAGTAAAGATACGCAAACGATGTAAAGATACACAATTGGAATAGTAAAGATACGCAAACGATGTAAAGATATTCAGTTTGAAAACAACACACTCCCACACTTGCAAAACTCTCAAATACAATAGAAACTGGCATCAGAAGCCTTACAGAAAGATACTCAAACGAGAAATGAAAAGATACACAATTGGAATAGTAAAGATACGCAAACGATGTAAAGATACTCAGTTTGGAAGAAACACACTCCCACACTAGCAAAACTCTCAAATTAGATAGAAACTCGCATTAGAAAGCCTTACAGAAAGATACTCAAACGAGAAATGAAAAGATACACAATTAGAATAGTAAATATACGCAAACGATGTAAAGATACACAATTGGAATAGTAAAGATACGCAAACGATGTAAAGATACTCAGTTTGAAAGAAACACACTCCCACACTTGCAAAACTCTCAAAATCAATAGCAACTCGCATCAGAAAGCCTTACAGAAAGATACTCAAACGAGAAATGAAAAGATACACAATTGGAATAGTAAAGATACGCAAACGATGTAAAGATACTCAGTTTGAAAGAAACACACTCCCACACTTGCAAAACTCTCAAATTCAATAGAAACTCGCATCAGAAAGCCATACAGAAAGATACTCAAACGAGAAATGAAAAGATACACAATTAGAATAGTAAAGATACGCAAACGATGTAAAGATACACAATTGGAATAGTAAAGATACGCAAACGATGTAAAGATACTCAGTTTGAAAGAAACACACTCCCACACTTGCAAAACTCTCAAATTCAATAGAAACTCGCATCAGAAAGCCATACAGAAAGATACTTAAACGAGAAATGAAAAGATACACAATTGGAATAGTAAAGATACGCAAACGATGTAAACATACACAATTGGAATAGTAAAGATACGCAAACTATGTAAAGATACTCAGTTTGAAAGAAACACACTCCCACACTTGCAAAACTCTCAAATACAATAGAAACTGGCATCAGAAGCCTTACAGAAAGATACTTAAACGAGAAATGAAAAGATACACAATTGGAATAGTAAAGATACGCAAACGATGTAAAGATACACAATTGGAATAGTAAAGATACGCAAACGATGTAAAGATATTCAGTTTGAAAGAAACACACTCCCACACTTGCAAAACTCTCAAATTCAATAGAAACTCGCATCAGAAAGCCATACAGAAAGATACTCAAACGAGAAATGAAAAGATACACAATTAGAATAGTAAAGATACGCAAACGATGTAAAGATACACAATTGGAATAGTAAAGATACGCAAACGATGTAAAGATACTTAGTTTGAAAGAAACACACTCCCACACTTGCAAAACTCTCAAATTCAATAGAAACTCGCATCAGAAAGCCTTACAGAAAGATACTTAAACGAGAAATGAAAAGATACACAATTGGAATAGTAAAGATACGCAAACGATGTAAAGATACACAATTGGAATAGTAAAGATACGCAAACGATGTAAAGATATTCAGTTTGAAAGAAACACACTCCCACACTTGCAAAACTCTCAAATACAATAGAAACTGGCATCAGAAGCCTTACAGAAAGATACTCAAACGAGAAATGAAAAGATACACAATTGGAATAGTAAAGATACGCAAACGATGTAAAGATACTCAGTTTGAAAGAAACACACTCCCACACTTGCAAAACTCTCAAATTCAATAGAAACTCGCATCAGAAAGCCTTACAGAAAGATACTTAAACGAGAAATGAAAAGATACACAATTGGAATAGTAAAGATACGCAAACGATGTAAAGATACACAATTGGAATAGTAAAGATACGCAAACGATGTAAAGATATTCAGTTTGAAAGAAACACACTCCCACACTTGCAAAACTCTCAAATACAATAGAAACTGGCATCAGAAGCCTTACAGAAAGATACTCAAACGAGAAATGAAAAGATACACAATTGGAATAGTAAAGATACGCAAACGATGTAAAGATACTCAGTTTGAAAGAAACACACTCCCACACTTGCAAAACTCTCAAATTCAATAGAAACTCGCATCAGAAAGCCATACAGAAAGATACTTAAACGAGAAATGAAAAGATACACAATTGGAATAGTAAAGATACGCAAAAGATGTAAAGATACACAATTGGAATAGTAAAGATACGCAAACGATGTAAAGATACTCAGTTTGAAAGAAACACACTCCCACACTTGCAAAACTCTCAAAATCAATAGAAACTCGCATCAGAAAGCCTTACAGAAAGATACTCAAACGAGAAATGAAAAGATACACAATTGGAATAGTAAAGATACGCAAACGATGTAAAGATACTCAGTTTGAAAGAAACACACTCCCACACTTGCAAAACTCTCAAATTCAATAGAAACTCGCATCAGAAAGCCTTACAGAAAGATACTCAAACGAGAAATGAAAAGATACACAATTGGAATAGTAAAGATACGCAAACGATGTAAAGATACTCAGTTTGAAAGAAACACACTCCCACACTTGCAAAACTCTCAAATTCAATAGAAACTCGCATCAGAAAGCCATACAGAAAGATACTCAAACGAGAAATGAAAAGATACACAATTGGAATAGTAAAGATACGCAAACGATGTAAACATACACAATTGGAATAGTAAAGATACGCAAACTATGTAAAGATACTCAGTTTGAAAGAAACACACTCCCACACTTGCAAAACTCTCAAATACAATAGAAACTGGCATCAGAAGCCTTAAAGAAAGATACTTAAACGAGAAATGAAAAGATACACAATTGGAATAGTAAAGATACGCAAACGATGTAAAGATACACAATTGGAATAGTAAAGATACGCAAACGATGTAAAGATATTCAGTTTGAAAGAAACACACTCCCACACTTGCAAAACTCTCAAATTCAATAGAAACTCGCATCAGAAAGCCTTACAGAAAGATACTTAAACGAGAAATGAAAAGATACACAATTGGAATAGTAAAGATACGCAAACGATGTAAAGATACACAATTGGAATAGTAAAGATACGCAAACGATGTAAAGATATTCAGTTTGAAAGAAACACACTCCCACACTTGCAAAACTCTCAAATACAATAGAAACTGGCATCAGAAGCCTTACAGAAAGATACTCAAACGAGAAATGAAAAGATACACAATTGGAATAGTAAAGATACGCAAACGATGTAAAGATACTCAGTTTGAAAGAAACACACTCCCACACTTGCAAAACTCTCAAATTAGATAGAAACTCGCATTAGAAAGCCTTACAGAAAGATACTCAAACGAGAAATGAAAAGATACACAATTGGAATAGTAAAGATACGCAAACGATGTAAAGATACACAATTGGAATAGTAAAGATACGCAAACGATGTAAAGATACTCAGTTTGAAAGAAACACACTCCCACACTTGCAAAACTCTCAAATTCAATAGAAACTCGCATCAGAAAGCCTTACAGAAAGATACTCAAACGAGAAATGAAAAGATACACAATTGGAATAGTAAAGATACGCAAACGATGTAAAGATACACAATTGGAATAGTAAAGATACGCAAACGATGTAAAGATATTCAGTTTGAAAGAAACACACTCCCACACTTGCAAAACTCTCAAATACAATAGAAACTGGCATCAGAAGCCTTACAGAAAGATACTCAAACGAGAAATGAAAAGATACACAATTGGAATAGTAAAGATACGCAAACGATGTAAAGATACTCAGTTTGGAAGAAACACACTCCCACACTAGCAAAACTCTCAAATTAGATAGAAACTCGCATTAGAAAGCCTTACAGAAAGATACTCAAACGAGAAATGAAAAGATACACAATTGGAATAGTAAAGATACGCAAACGATGTAAAGATACTCAGTTTGAAAGAAACACACTCCCACACTTGCAAAACTCTCAAATTCAATAGAAACTCGCATCAGAAAGCCATACAGAAAGATACTCAAACGAGAAATGAAAAGATACACAATTGGAATAGTAAAGATACGCAAACGATGTAAACATACACAATTGGAATAGTAAAGATACGCAAACTATGTAAAGATACTCAGTTTGAAAGAAACACACTCCCACACTTGCAAAACTCTCAAATACAATAGAAACTCGCATCAGAAGCCTTACAGAAAGATACTTAAACGAGAAATGAAAAGATACACAATTGGAATAGTAAAGATACGCAAACGATGTAAAGATACACAATTGGAATAGTAAAGATACGCAAACGATGTAAAGATATTCAGTTTGAAAGAAACACACTCCCACACTTGCAAAACTCTCAAATTCAATAGAAACTCGCATCAGAAAGCCATACAGAAAGATACTTAAACGAGAAATGAAAAGATACACAATTGGAATAGTAAAGATACGCAAACGATGTAAAGATACACAATTGGAATAGTAAAGATACGCAAACGATGTAAAGATACTCAGTTTGAAAGAAACACACTCCCACACTTGCAAAACTCTCAAAATCAATAGCAACTCGCATCAGAAAGCCTTACAGAAAGATACTCAAACGAGAAATGAAAAGATACACAATTGGAATAGTAAAGATACGCAAACGATGTAAAGATACTCAGTTTGAAAGAAACACAATCCCACACTTGCAAAACTCTCAAATTCAATAGAAACTCGCATCAGAAAGCCATACAGAAAGATACTCAAACGAGAAATGAAAAGATACACAATTGGAATAGTAAAGATACGCAAACGATGTAAAGATACTCAGTTTGAAAGAAACACACTCCCACACTTGCAAAACTCTCAAATTCAATAGAAACTCGCATCAGAAAGCCTTACAGAAAGATACTCAAACGAGAAATGAAAAGATACACAATTGGAATAGTAAAGATACGCAAACGATGTAAAGATACTCAGTTTGAAAGAAACACACTCCCACACTTGCAAAACTCTCAAATTCAATAGAAACTCGCATCAGAAAGCCTTACAGAAAGATACTTAAACGAGAAATAAAAAGATACACAATTGGAATAGTAAAGATACGCAAACGATGTAAAGATACACAATTGGAATAGTAAAGATACGCAAACGATGTAAAGATATTCAGTTTGAAAGAAACACACTCCCACACTTGCAAAACTCTCAAATACAATAGAAACTGGCATCAGAAGCCTTACAGAAAGATACTCAAACGAGAAATGAAAAGATACACAATTGGAATAGTAAAGATACGCAAACGATGTAAAGATACTCAGTTTGGAAGAAACACACTCCCACACTAGCAAAACTCTCAAATTAGATAGAAACTCGCATTAGAAAGCCTTACAGAAAGATACTCAAACGAGAAATGAAAAGATACACAATTAGAATAGTAAATATACGCAAACGATGTAAAGATACACAATTGGAATAGTAAAGATACGCAAACGATGTAAAGATACTCAGTTTGAAAGAAACACACTCCCACACTTGCAAAACTCTCAAATTCAATAGAAACTCGCATCAGAAAGCCATACAGAAAGATACTTAAACGAGAAATGAAAAGATACACAATTGGAATAGTAAAGATACGCAAACGATGTAAAGATACACAATTGGAATAGTAAAGATACTCAGTTTGAAAGAAACACACTCCCACACTTGCAAAACTCTCAAAATCAATAGCAACTCGCATCAGAAAGCCTTACAGAAAGATACTCAAACGAGAAATGAAAAGATACACAATTGGAATAGTAAAGATACGCAAACGATGTAAAGATACTCAGTTTGAAAGAAACACACTCCCACACTTGCAAAACTCTCAAATTCAATAGAAACTCGCATCAGAAAGCCATACAGAAAGATACTTAAACGAGAAATGAAAAGATACACAATTGGAATAGTAAAGATACGCAAACGATGTAAAGATACACAATTGGAATAGTAAAGATACGCAAACGATGTAAAGATACTCAGTTTGAAAGAAACACACTCCCACACTTGCAAAACTCTCAAAATCAATAGCAACTCGCATCAGAAAGCCTTACAGAAAGATACTCAAACGAGAAATGAAAAGATACACAATTGGAATAGTAAAGATACGCAAACGATGTAAAGATACTCAGTTTGAAAGAAACACACTCCCACACTTGCAAAACTCTCAAATTCAATAGAAACTCGCATCAGAAAGCCATACAGAAAGATACTTAAACGAGAAATGAAAAGATACACAATTGGAATAGTAAAGATACGCAAACGATGTAAAGATACACAATTGGAATAGTAAAGATACGCAAACGATGTAAAGATACTCAGTTTGAAAGAAACACACTCCCACACTTGCAAAACTCTCAAAATCAATAGCAACTCGCATCAGAAAGCCTTACAGAAAGATACTCAAACGAGAAATGAAAAGATACACAATTGGAATAGTAAAGATACGCAAACGATGTAAAGATACACAATTGGAATAGTAAAGATACGCAAACGATGTAAAGATACTCAGTTTGAAAGAAACACACTCCCACACTTGCAAAACTCTCAAATTCAATAGAAACTCGCATCAGAAAGCCATACAGAAAGATACTCAAACGAGAAATGAAAAGATACACAATTAGAATAGTAAAGATACGCAAACGATGTAAAGATACACAATTGGAATAGTAAAGATACGCAAACGATGTAAAGATACTCAGTTTGAAAGAAACACACTCCCACACTTGCAAAACTCTCAAATTCAATAGAAACTCGCATCAGAAAGCCATACAGAAAGATACTTAAACGAGAAATGAAAAGATACACAATTGGAATAGTAAAGATACGCAAACGATGTAAAGATACACAATTGGAATAGTAAAGATACGCAAACGATGTAAAGATACTCAGTTTGAAAGAAACACACTCCCACACTTGCAAAACTCTCAAAATCAATAGAAACTCGCATCAGAAAGCCTTACAGAAAGATACTCAAACGAGAAATGAAAAGATACACAATTGGAATAGTAAAGATACGCAAACGATGTAAAGATACTCAGTTTGAAAGAAACACACTCCCACACTTGCAAAACTCTCAAATTCAATAGAAACTCGCATCAGAAAGCCTTACAGAAAGATACTCAAACGAGAAATGAAAAGATACACAATTGGAATAGTAAAGATACGCAAACGATGTAAAGATACTCAGTTTGAAAGAAACACACTCCCACACTTGCAAAACTCTCAAATTCAATAGAAACTCGCATCAGAAAGCCATACAGAAAGATACTCAAACGAGAAATGAAAAGATACACAATTGGAATAGTAAAGATACGCAAACGATGTAAACATACACAATTGGAATAGTAAAGATACGCAAACTATGTAAAGATACTCAGTTTGAAAGAAACACACTCCCACACTTGCAAAACTCTCAAATTCAAGAGAAACTCGCATTAGAAAGCCTTACAGAAAGATACTCAAACGAGAAATGAAAAGATACACAATTGGAATAGTAAAGATACGCAAACGATGTAAAGATACACAATTGGAATAGTAAAGATACGCAAACGATGTAAAGATACTTAGTTTGAAAGAAACACACTCCCACACTTGCAAAACTCTCAAATTCAATAGAAACTCGCATCAGAAAGCCTTACAGAAAGATACTTAAACGAGAAATGAAAAGATACACAATTGAAATAGTAAAGATACGCAAACGATGTAAAGATATTCAGTTTGAAAGAAACACACTCCCACACTTGCAAAACTCTCAAATACAATAGAAACTGGCATCAGAAGCCTTACAGAAAGATACTCAAACGAGAAATGAAAAGATACACAATTGGAATAGTAAAGATACGCAAACGATGTAAAGATACTCAGTTTGAAAGAAACACACTCCCACACTTGCAAAACTCTCAAATTAGATAGAAACTCGCATTAGAAAGCCTTACAGAAAGATACTCAAACGAGAAATGAAAAGATACACAATTGGAATAGTAAAGATACGCAAACGATGTAAAGATACACAATTGGAATAGTAAAGATACGCAAACGAGAAATGAAAAGATACACAATTGGAATAGTAAAGATACTCAAACGAGAAATGAAAAGATACACAATTGGAATAGTAAAGATACTCAAACGAGAAATGAAAAGATACACAATTGGAATAGTAAAGATACGCAAACGATGTAAAGATACTCAGTTTGAAAGAAACACACTCCCACACTTGCAAAACTCTCAAATTAGATAGAAACTCGCATTAGAAAGTCTTACAGAAAGATACTCAAACGAGAAATGAAAAGATACACAATTGGAATAGTAAAGATACGCAAACGATGTAAAGATACACAATTGGAATAGTAAAGATACTCAAACGAGAAATGAAAAGATACACAATTGGAATAGTAAAGATACGCAAACGATGTAAAGATACTCAGTTTGAAAGAAACACACTCCCACACTTGCAAAACTCTCAAATTCAATAGAAACTCGCATCAGAAAGCCATACAGAAAGATACTTAAACGAGAAATGAAAAGATACACAATTGGAATAGTAAAGATACGCAAACGATGTAAAGATACACAATTGGAATAGTAAAGATACGCAAACGATGTAAAGATATTCAGTTTGAAAGAAACACACTCCCACACTTGCAAAACTCTCAAATACAATAGAAACTGGCATCAGAAGCCTTACAGAAAGATACTCAAACGAGAAATGAAAAGATACACAATTGGAATAGTAAAGATACGCAAACGATGTAAAGATACTCAGTTTGAAAGAAACACACTCCCACACTTGCAAAACTCTCAAATTAGATAGAAACTCGCATTAGAAAGCCTTACAGAAAGATACTCAAACGAGAAATGAAAAGATACACAATTGGAATAGTAAAGATACGCAAACGATGTAAAGATACACAATTGGAATAGTAAAGATACGCAAACGATGTAAAGATATACAGTTTGAAAGAAACACACTCCCACACTTGCAAAACTCTCAAATACAATAGAAACTGGCATCAGAAGCCTTACAGAAAGATACTCAAACGAGAAATGAAAAGATACACAATTGGAATAGTAAAGATACGCAAACGATGTAAAGATACTCAGTTTGGAAGAAACACACTCCCACACTAGCAAAACTCTCAAATTAGATAGAAACTCGCATTAGAAAGCCTTACAGAAAGATACTCAAACGAGAAATGAAAAGATACACAATTGGAATAGTAAAGATACGCAAACGATGTAAAGATACTCAGTTTGAAAGAAACACACTCCCACACTTGCAAAACTCTTAAATTCAATAGAAACTCGCATCAGAAAGCCATACAGAAAGATACTCAAACGAGAAATGAAAAGATACACAATTGGAATAGTAAAGATACGCAAACGATGTAAACATACACAATTGGAATAGTAAAGATACGCAAACTATGTAAAGATACTCAGTTTGAAAGAAACACACTCCCACACTTGCAAAACTCTCAAATACAATAGAAACTGGCATCAGAAGCCTTACAGAAAGATACTTAAACGAGAAATGAAAAGATACACAATTGGAATAGTAAAGATACGCAAACGATGTAAAGATACACAATTGGAATAGTAAAGATACGCAAACGATGTAAAGATATTCAGTTTGAAAGAAACACACTCCCACACTTGCAAAACTCTCAAATTCAATAGAAACTCGCATCAGAAAGCCATACAGAAAGATACTTAAACGAGAAATGAAAAGATACACAATTGGAATAGTAAAGATACGCAAACGATGTAAAGATACACAATTGGAATAGTAAAGATACGCATACGATGTAAAGATACTCAGTTTGAAAGAAACACACTCCCACACTTGCAAAACTCTCAAAATCAATAGAAACTCGCATCAGAAAGCCTTACAGAAAGATACTCAAACGAGAAATGAAAAGATACACAATTGGAATAGTAAAGATACGCAAACGATGTAAAGATACTCAGTTTGAAAGAAACACACTCCCACACTTGCAAAACTCTCAAATTCAATAGAAACTCGCATCAGAAAGCCTTACAGAAAGATACTCAAACGAGAAATGAAAAGATACACAATTGGAATAGTAAAGATACGCAAACGATGTAAAGATACTCAGTTTGAAAGAAACACACTCCCACACTTGCAAAACTCTCAAATTCAATAGAAACTCGCATCAGAAAGCCATACAGAAAGATACTCAAACGAGAAATGAAAAGATACACAATTGGAATAGTAAAGATACGCAAACGATGTAAACATACACAATTGGAATAGTAAAGATACGCAAACTATGTAAAGATACTCAGTTTGAAAGAAACACACTCCCACACTTGCAAAACTCTCAAATTCAAGAGAAACTCGCATTAGAAAGCCTTACAGAAAGATACTCAAACGAGAAATGAAAAGATACACAATTGGAATAGTAAAGATACGCAAACGATGTAAAGATACACAATTGGAATAGTAAAGATACGCAAACGATGTAAAGATACTTAGTTTGAAAGAAACACACTCCCACACTTGCAAAACTCTCAAATTCAATAGAAACTCGCATCAGAAAGCCTTACAGAAAGATACTTAAACGAGAAATGAAAAGATACACAATTGGAATAGTAAAGATACGCAAACGATGTAAAGATATTCAGTTTGAAAGAAACACACTCCCACACTTGCAAAACTCTCAAATACAATAGAAACTGGCATCAGAAGCCTTACAGAAAGATACTCAAACGAGAAATGAAAAGATACACAATTGGAATAGTAAAGATACGCAAACGATGTAAAGATACTCAGTTTGAAAGAAACACACTCCCACACTTGCAAAACTCTCAAATTAGATAGAAACTCGCATTAGAAAGCCTTACAGAAAGATACTCAAACGAGAAATGAAAAGATACACAATTGGAATAGTAAAGATACGCAAACGATGTAAAGATACACAATTGGAATAGTAAAGATACGCAAACGAGAAATGAAAAGATACACAATTGGAATAGTAAAGATACTCAAACGAGAAATGAAAAGATACACAATTGGAATAGTAAAGATACGCAAACGATGTAAAGATACTCAGTTTGAAAGAAACACACTCCCACACTTGCAAAACTCTCAAATTAGATAGAAACTCGCATTAGAAAGTCTTACAGAAAGATACTCAAACGAGAAATGAAAAGATACACAATTGGAATAGTAAAGATACGCAAACGATGTAAAGATACACAATTGGAATAGTAAAGATACTCAAACGAGAAATGAAAAGATACACAATTGGAATAGTAAAGATACGCAAACGATGTAAAGATACTCAGTTTGAAAGAAACACACTCCCACACTTGCAAAACTCTCAAATTCAATAGAAACTCGCATCAGAAAGCCTTACAGAAAGATACTTAAACGAGAAATGAAAAGATACACAATTGGAATAGTAAAGATACGCAAACGATGTAAAGATACACAATTGGAATAGTAAAGATACGCAAACGATGTAAAGATATTCAGTTTGAAAGAAACACACTCCCACACTTGCAAAACTCTCAAATACAATAGAAACTGGCATCAGAAGCCTTACAGAAAGATACTCAAACGAGAAATGAAAAGATACACAATTGGAATAGTAAAGATACGCAAACGATGTAAAGATACTCAGTTTGAAAGAAACACACTCCCACACTTGCAAAACTCTCAAATTAGATAGAAACTCGCATTAGAAAGCCTTACAGAAAGATACTCAAACGAGAAATGAAAAGATACACAATTAGAATAGTAAAGATACGCAAACGATGTAAAGATACACAATTGGAATAGTAAAGATACGCAAACGATGTAAAGATATTCAGTTTGAAAGAAACACACTCCCACACTTGCAAAACTCTCAAATACAATAGAAACTGGCATCAGAAGCCTTACAGAAAGATACTCAAACGAGAAATGAAAAGATACACAATTGGAATAGTAAAGATACGCAAACGATGTAAAGATACTCAGTTTGGAAGAAACACACTCCCACACTAGCAAAACTCTCAAATTAGATAGAAACTCGCATTAGAAAGCCTTACAGAAAGATACTCAAACGAGAAATGAAAAGATACACAATTGGAATAGTAAAGATACGCAAACGATGTAAAGATACACAATTGGAATAGTAAAGATACGCAAACGATGTAAAGATACTCAGTTTGAAAGAAACACACTCCCACACTTGCAAAACTCTCAAATTCAATAGAAACTCGCATCAGAAAGCCTTACAGAAAGATACTCAAACGAGAAATGAAAAGATACACAATTGGAATAGTAAAGATACGCAAACGATGTAAAGATACTCAGTTTGAAAGAAACACACTCCCACACTTGCAAAACTCTCAAATTCAATAGAAACTCGCATCAGAAAGCCTTACAGAAAGATACTTAAACGAGAAATAAAAAGATACACAATTGGAATAGTAAAGATACGCAAACGATGTAAAGATACACAATTGGAATAGTAAAGATACGCAAACGATGTAAAGATATTCAGTTTGAAAGAAACACACTCCCACACTTGCAAAACTCTCAAATACAATAGAAACTGGCATCAGAAGCCTTACAGAAAGATACTCAAACGAGAAATGAAAAGATACACAATTGGAATAGTAAAGATACGCAAACGATGTAAAGATACTCAGTTTGGAAGAAACACACTCCCACACTAGCAAAACTCTCAAATTAGATAGAAACTCGCATTAGAAAGCCTTACAGAAAGATACTCAAACGAGAAATGAAAAGATACACAATTGGAATAGTAAAGATACGCAAACGATGTAAAGATACTCAGTTTGAAAGAAACACACTCCCACACTTGCAAAACTCTCAAATTCAATAGAAACTCGCATCAGAAAGCCATACAGAAAGATACTCAAACGAGAAATGAAAAGATACACAATTGGAATAGTAAAGATACGCAAACGATGTAAACATACACAATTGGAATAGTAAAGATACGCAAACTATGTAAAGATACTCAGTTTGAAAGAAACACACTCCCACACTTGCAAAACTCTCAAATACAATAGAAACTGGCATCAGAAGCCTTACAGAAAGATACTTAAACGAGAAATGAAAAGATACACAATTGGAATAGTAAAGATACGCAAACGATGTAAAGATACACAATTGGAATAGTAAAGATACGCAAACGATGTAAAGATACTCAGTTTGAAAGAAACACACTCCCACACTTGCAAAACTCTCAAAATCAATAGCAACTCGCATCAGAAAGCCTTACAGAAAGATACTCAAACGAGAAATGAAAAGATACACAATTGGAATAGTAAAGATACGCAAACGATGTAAAGATACTCAGTTTGAAAGAAACACACTCCCACACTTGCAAAACTCTCAAATTCAATAGAAACTCGCATCAGAAAGCCATACAGAAAGATACTTAAACGAGAAATGAAAAGATACACAATTGGAATAGTAAAGATACGCAAACGATGTAAAGATACTCAGTTTGAAAGAAACACACTCCCACACTTGCAAAACTCTCAAATTCAATAGAAACTCGCATCAGAAAGCCATACAGAAAGATACTCAAACGAGAAATGAAAAGATACACAATTAGAATAGTAAAGATACGCAAACGATGTAAAGATACACAATTGGAATAGTAAAGATACGCAAACGATGTAAAGATACTCAGTTTGAAAGAAACACACTCCCACACTTGCAAAACTCTCAAATTCAATAGAAACTCGCATCAGAAAGCCATACAGAAAGATACTTAAACGAGAAATGAAAAGATACACAATTGGAATAGTAAAGATACGCAAACGATGTAAAGATACACAATTGGAATAGTAAAGATACGCAAACGATGTAAAGATACTCAGTTTGAAAGAAACACACTCCCACACTCGCAAAACTCTCAAATTCAATAGAAACTCGCATCAGAAAGCCTTACAGAAAGATACTTAAACGAGAAATGAAAAGATACAGAATTGGAATAGTAAAGATACGCAAACGATGTAAAGATACACAATTGGAATAGTAAAGATACGCAAACGATGTAAAGATACTCAGTTTGAAAGAAACACACTCCCACACTTGCAAAACTCTCAAATTCAATAGAAACTCGCATCAGAAAGCCTTACCGAAAGATACTCAAACGAGAAATGAAAAGATACACAATTGGAATAGTAAAGATACGCAAACGATGTAAAGATACTCAGTTTGAAAGAAACACACTCCCACACTTGCAAAACTCTCAAATTCAATAGAAACTCGCATCAGAAAGCCATACAGAAAGATACTCAAACGAGAAATGAAAAGATACACAATTGGAATAGTAAAGATACGCAAACGATGTAAACATACACAATTGGAATAGTAAAGATACGCAAACTATGTAAAGATACTCAGTTTGAAAGAAACACACTCCCACACTTGCAAAACTCTCAAATTCAATAGAAACTCGCATTAGAAAGCCTTACAGAAAGATACTCAAACGAGAAATGAAAAGATACACAATTGGAATAGTAAAGATACGCAAACGATGTAAAGATACACAATTGGAATAGTAAAGATACGCAAACGATGTAAAGATACACAATTGGAATAGTAAAGATACGCAAACGATGTAAAGATACTTAGTTTGAAAGAAACACACTCCCACACTTGCAAAACTCTCAAATTCAATAGAAACTCGCATCAGAAAGCCTTACAGAAAGATACTTAAACGAGAAATGAAAAGATACACAATTGGAATAGTAAAGATACGCAAACGATGTAAAGATATTCAGTTTGAAAGAAACACACTCCCACACTTGCAAAACTCTCAAATACAATAGAAACTGGCATCAGAAGCCTTACAGAAAGATACTCAAACGAGAAATGAAAAGATACACAATTGGAATAGTAAAGATACGCAAACGATGTAAAGATACTCAGTTTGAAAGAAACACACTCCCACACTTGCAAAACTCTCAAATTAGATAGAAACTCGCATTAGAAAGCCTTACAGAAAGATACTCAAACGAGAAATGAAAAGATACACAATTGGAATAGTAAAGATACGCAAACGATGTAAAGATACACAATTGGAATAGTAAAGATACGCAAACGAGAAATGAAAAGATACACAATTGGAATAGTAAAGATACTCAAACGAGAAATGAAAAGATACACAATTGGAATAGTAAAGATACGCAAACGATGTAAAGATACTCAGTTTGAAAGAAACACACTCCCACACTTGCAAAACTCTCAAATTAGATAGAAACTCGCATTAGAAAGCCTTACAGAAAGATACTCAAACGAGAAATGAAAAGATACACAATTGGAATAGTAAAGATACGCAAACGATGTAAAGATACACAATTGGAATAGTAAAGATACTCAAACGAGAAATGAAAAGATACACAATTGGAATAGTAAAGATACGCAAACGATGTAAAGATACTCAGTTTGAAAGAAACACACTCCCACACTTGCAAAACTCTCAAATTAAATAGAAACTCGCATCAGAAAGCCTTACAGAAAGATACTTAAACGAGAAATGAAAAGATACACAATTGGAATAGTAAAGATACGCAAACGATGTAAAGATACACAATTGGAATAGTAAAGATACGCAAACGATGTAAAGATATTCAGTTTGAAAGAAACACACTCCCACACTTGCAAAACTCTCAAATACAATAGAAACTGGCATCAGAAGCCTTACAGAAAGATACTCAAACGAGAAATGAAAAGATACACAATTGGAATAGTAAAGATACGCAAACGATGTAAAGATACTCAGTTTGAAAGAAACACACTCCCACACTTGCAAAACTCTCAAATTAGATAGAAACTCGCATTAGAAAGCCTTACAGAAAGATACTCAAACGAGAAATGAAAAGATACACAATTAGAATAGTAAAGATACGCAAACGATGTAAAGATACACAATTGGAATAGTAAAGATACGCAAACGATGTAAAGATATTCAGTTTGAAAGAAACACACTCCCACACTTGCAAAACTCTCAAATACAATAGAAACTGGCATCAGAAGCCTTACAGAAAGATACTCAAACGAGAAATGAAAAGATACACAATTGGAATAGTAAAGATACGCAAACGATGTAAAGATACTCAGTTTGAAAGAAACACACTCCCACACTTGCAAAACTCTCAAATTAGATAGAAACTCGCATTAGAAAGCCTTACAGAAAGATACTCAAACGAGAAATGAAAAGATACACAATTGGAATAGTAAAGATACGCAAACGATGTAAAGATACACAATTGGAATAGTAAAGATACGCAAACGATGTAAAGATACTCAGTTTGAAAGAAACACACTCCCACACTTGCAAAACTCTCAAATTCAATAGAAACTCGCATCAGAAAGCCTTACAGAAAGATACTCAAACGAGAAATGAAAAGATACACAATTGGAATAGTAAAGATACGCAAACGATGTAAAGATACTCAGTTTGAAAGAAACACACTCCCACACTTGCAAAACTCTCAAATTCAATAGAAACTCGCATCAGAAAGCCTTACAGAAAGATACTTAAACGAGAAATAAAAAGATACACAATTGGAATAGTAAAGATACGCAAACGATGTAAAGATACACAATTGGAATAGTAAAGATACGCAAACGATGTAAAGATATTCAGTTTGAAAGAAACACACTCCCACACTTGCAAAACTCTCAAATACAATAGAAACTGGCATCAGAAGCCTTACAGAAAGATACTCAAACGAGAAATGAAAAGATACACAATTGGAATAGTAAAGATACGCAAACGATGTAAAGATACTCAGTTTGGAAGAAACACACTCCCACACTAGCAAAACTCTCAAATTAGATAGAAACTCGCATTAGAAAGCCTTACAGAAAGATACTCAAACGAGAAATGAAAAGATACACAATTGGAATAGTAAAGATACGCAAACGATGTAAAGATACTCAGTTTGAAAGAAACACACTCCCACACTTGCAAAACTCTCAAATTCAATAGAAACTCGCATCAGAAAGCCATACAGAAAGATACTCAAACGAGAAATGAAAAGATACACAATTGGAATAGTAAAGATACGCAAACGACGTAAACATACACAATTGGAATAGTAAAGATACGCAAACTATGTAAAGATACTCAGTTTGAAAGAAACACACTCCCACACTTGCAAAACTCTCAAATACAATAGAAACTGGCATCAGAAGCCTTACAGAAAGATACTTAAACGAGAAATGAAAAGATACACAATTGGAATAGTAAAGATACGCAAACGATGTAAAGATACACAATTGGAATAGTAAAGATACGCAAACGATGTAAAGATACTCAGTTTGAAAGAAACACACTCCCACACTTGCAAAACTCTCAAAATCAATAGCAACTCGCATCAGAAAGCCTTACAGAAAGATACTCAAACGAGAAATGAAAAGATACACAATTGGAATAGTAAAGATACGCAAACGATGTAAAGATACTCAGTTTGAAAGAAACACACTCCCACACTTGCAAAACTCTCAAATTCAATAGAAACTCGCATCAGAAAGCCATACAGAAAGATACTTAAACGAGAAATGAAAAGATACACAATTGGAATAGTAAAGATACGCAAACGATGTAAAGATACACAATTGGAATAGTAAAGATACGCAAACGATGTAAAGATACTCAGTTTGAAAGAAACACACTCCCACACTTGCAAAACTCTCAAATTCAATAGAAACTCGCATCAGAAAGCCATACAGAAAGATACTCAAACGAGAAATGAAAAGATACACAATTAGAATAGTAAAGATACGCAAACGATGTAAAGATACACAATTGGAATAGTAAAGATACGCAAACGATGTAAAGATACTCAGTTTGAAAGAAACACACTCCCACACTTGCAAAACTCTCAAATTCAATAGAAACTCGCATCAGAAAGCCATACAGAAAGATACTTAAACGAGAAATGAAAAGATACACAATTGGAATAGTAAAGATACGCAAACGATGTAAAGATACACAATTGGAATAGTAAAGATACGCAAACGATGTAAAGATACTCAGTTTGAAAGAAACACACTCCCACACTTGCAAAACTCTCAAATTCAATAGAAACTCGCATCAGAAAGCCTTACAGAAAGATACTTAAACGAGAAATGAAAAGATACAGAATTGGAATAGTAAAGATACGCAAACGATGTAAAGATACACAATTGGAATAGTAAAGATACGCAAACGATGTAAAGATACTCAGTTTGAAAGAAACACACTCCCACACTTGCAAAACTCTCAAATTCAATAGAAACTCGCATCAGAAAGCCTTACCGAAAGATACTCAAACGAGAAATGAAAAGATACACAATTGGAATAGTAAAGATACGCAAACGATGTAAAGATACTCAGTTTGAAAGAAACACACTCCCACACTTGCAAAACTCTCAAATTCAATAGAAACTCGCATCAGAAAGCCATACAGAAAGATACTCAAACGAGAAATGAAAAGATACACAATTGGAATAGTAAAGATACGCAAACGATGTAAACATACACAATTGGAATAGTAAAGATACGCAAACTATGTAAAGATACTCAGTTTGAAAGAAACACACTCCCACACTTGCAAAACTCTCAAATTCAATAGAAACTCGCATTAGAAAGCCTTACAGAAAGATACTCAAACGAGAAATGAAAAGATACACAATTGGAATAGTAAAGATACGCAAACGATGTAAAGATACACAATTGGAATAGTAAAGATACGCAAACGATGTAAAGATACTTAGTTTGAAAGAAACACACTCCCACACTTGCAAAACTCTCAAATTCAATAGAAACTCGCATCAGAAAGCCTTACAGAAAGATACTTAAACGAGAAATGAAAAGATACACAATTGGAATAGTAAAGATACGCAAACGATGTAAAGATATTCAGTTTGAAAGAAACACACTCCCACACTTGCAAAACTCTCAAATACAATAGAAACTGGCATCAGAAGCCTTACAGAAAGATACTCAAACGAGAAATGAAAAGATACACAATTGGAATAGTAAATATACGCAAACGATGTAAAGATACTCAGTTTGAAAGAAACACACTCCCACACTTGCAAAACTCTCAAATTAGATAGAAACTCGCATTAGAAAGCCTTACAGAAAGATACTCAAACGAGAAATGAAAAGATACACAATTGGAATAGTAAAGATACGCAAACGATGTAAAGATACACAATTGGAATAGTAAAGATACGCAAACGAGAAATGAAAAGATACACAATTGGAATAGTAAAGATACTCAAACGAGAAATGAAAAGATACACAATTGGAATAGTAAAGATACGCAAACGATGTAAAGATACTCAGTTTGAAAGAAACACACTCCCACACTTGCAAAACTCTCAAATTAGATAGAAACTCGCATCAGAAAGCCTTACAGAAAGATACTCAAACGAGAAATGAAAAGATACACAATTGGAATAGTAAAGATACGCAAACGATGTAAAGATACACAATTGGAATAGTAAAGATACTCAAACGAGAAATGAAAAGATACACAATTGGAATAGTAAAGATACGCAAACGATGTAAAGATACTCAGTTTGAAAGAAACACACTCCCACACTTGCAAAACTCTCAAATTCAATAGAAACTCGCATCAGAAAGCCTTACAGAAAGATACTTAAACGAGAAATGAAAGGATACACAATTGGAATAGTAAAGATACGCAAACGATGTAAAGATACACAATTGGAATAGTAAAGATACGCAAACGATGTAAAGATATTCAGTTTGAAAGAAACACACTCCCACACTTGCAAAACTCTCAAATACAATAGAAACTGGCATCAGAAGCCTTACAGAAAGATACTCAAACGAGAAATGAAAAGATACACAATTGGAATAGTAAAGATACGCAAACGATGTAAAGATACTCAGTTTGAAAGAAACACACTCCCACACTTGCAAAACTCTCAAATTAGATAGAAACTCGCATTAGAAAGCCTTACAGAAAGATACTCAAACGAGAAATGAAAAGATACACAATTAGAATAGTAAAGATACGCAAACGATGTAAAGATACACAATTGGAATAGTAAAGATACGCAAACGATGTAAAGATACTCAGTTTGAAAGAAACACACTCCCACACTTGCAAAACTCTCAAATTCAATAGAAACTCGCATCAGAAAGCCATACAGAAAGATACTTAAACGAGAAATGAAAAGATACACAATTGGAATAGTAAAGATACGCAAACGATGTAAAGATACACAATTGGAATAGTAAAGATACGCAAACGATGTAAAGATACTCAGTTTGAAAGAAACACACTCCCACACTTGCAAAACTCTCAAAATCAATAGAAACTCGCATCAGAAAGCCTTACAGAAAGATACTCAAACGAGAAATGAAAAGATACACAATTGGAATAGTAAAGATACGCAAACGATGTAAAGATACTTAGTTTGAAAGAAACACACTCCCACACTTGCAAAACTCTCAAAATCAATAGAAACTCGCATCAGAAGCCTTACAGAAAGATACTCAAACGAGAAATGAAAAGATACACAATTGGAATAGTAAAGATACGCAAACGATGTAAAGATACTCAGTTTGAAAGAAACACACTCCCACACTTGCAAAACTCTCAAATTCAATAGAAACTCGCATCAGAAGCCTTACAGAAAGATACTGATAGGAGCACAAAGTGTGACGTTCTTAATGTGTTTATGCCCTATTCTTACTCTTTGTTACCGCTTATATAGTATGTTTTAGTTTCTTTTGTAAGAATAAGTGTCTAGGTAGAGCTTATATCAATTATGAGTGAATTGATGATGAAATCGTGCTAAGTGTTAATAATCCTTGTTGAGATATGATTCCTTGTTCGAGTAGGATTCATCCTTTCGTATTTCTTTGTTTCTAACATACTTATTCTTATTAGGAAATACAAATCCATGTTGGAGAAGGAAAGCAATCCTAGTTCCACAAGGAAAGAGAAGAAAATACACTTAAAAGCCCAATCCATTCAAGAATCAAAATGCTGTCAATATTCATAGTCCAACTTCGACGGGCTCCCCTGGATAGCTCCGATCGAGTTAGAAGACCTACTTTATATGGAAATAAAGGTATTTGAGTCTAGTTTCTGTAGGATTTGGAATCAAATCAATATCTTATTCCTACAGAGAGATATGACTGAATCATTGATCGGAGGTCCAATGAACTCGGCGGAATTATCTCAGCCATTGATTTGCTTTTGATCCAAGGGCTATGAGGGAAACTTGGGACTTTGTTCCTCCTGCAAATAGAGCACAAATATGTATCAGAATGTCCATAAATCCCAGCACCAAAGAATGTCAAAGAAGGCATGCAGCAAATTAAATGAGAAGAGGCAAGAAAGTCAAAGAAGGCATGCAGCAAATTTAATGAGGAGAGGTAAGAAAAATCAAACATGGATGCAACAATTAAGACTTTTGCTGCCTCCCTAATTCAAAGGAAGAAATTTGTGCAAAAGTGATAGAGCGTTCGGTTAGAACGTCTATAAAATACCCTGAAAAACATCATCGTTAGTATAGAATAAGCAGGGATCGTTCAGTCCGGGGAATCAAAAGGGCCTCAACACTTATCATGTTATTAGGGGATTTGATTTGGATTCTAAAACTACAACTTAAAATAAATCCTAAATTACTTATATACAATTGATCAACCATTTATCACATAACCAAAACACGAATTCAACTCAAGAAACATGTATGACACGCATAGAACAACATATAGGCAGCAAATTATTTCGATTCTTTCTAAGTCCATTTCAATTCCAATTCTAATTAGAGTCCGAAGCGGTTCATCTAATCGTTAAGACTTCTTATTTATCTAGAATCAACGAAGCGTTCAATCCTAAACATATGCTAAAGAGAGTTCAACATAACGAAGCGTCTAGTTAAACAACAAAGTAGCACATAAGCACATTAAGTCGAGTTGGAGACATGTTACACAAGCATGGCGTCACTCATCTTGATTAAACATGCAAATTCCTAGAACTATCACAGCCCTATATAAGTATCCATAATTGAAACACGAAGCGCATATTCAATCGAAGAACACTTTGGTGAATTAAATCGCAACCCTAGGAGAACCATGGCCTTGGCTTCCTCAAGCATTGATTTAGATGTACAAGTTCAAGGAACTAATTGAAATAAAACCTAAAATTATTTCGAAACCTACTGCCCCTATGTCATTATACACAGCAAACATACAAATCTCATGAATTCATACAATCAAAACATAAAACCAAAGAAGTCTGAATTTATGTTCTTCATATATAAAACCGAAAATCACATCCAAGAATTCATACAATGAAATCGAAAATTACAGAAAACCAAAAGAAAAATTACAAGCCATGGATGAATCACACTTTAGAAACCTTCTAGGATTCGGCAAGAATGGATTCGATTTGGGAGAGGAGGAAGATGAGCACGGTTTGGTGATGATGGATGAAGGTTTTGTGGCTTGAATTTTCTGGTTGTGTTTGGGCAGCAATTCGGCTAGCTTTGTGAGAGAATGGAGATCCATTTTCTGAAGGGAGGCCGAGCTATATATAGAGGAACCAAGGGAGGAGGCTGCTAGGGTTTAGGATGGGCTGATCCATGTATGCACGGCTGGGATTTCTTCTTTTTAATTGGATCCAATGGCTGCCCTTGCTTTCCTTGTAGAAGAAGCTCTTATCTCCTTGTTTCTCTAGGGTTAGCATGGCATGGGCTGGGCTCTCTCCTTTGCTGATTGGAAGGCACGGCTGAAACTCCTTCTCCATGTAGTACACGGCCTCCTTAATTCCCTCCTTGAATTATCTCTTCAAATCTGAAAATAAGAAAAGAAAAACATAAGTAAAAGATAATTCATTCGAAATTCATGTCTTAATCTAGACAATTGTTGTCTTAAAAAGACACATGTAATAGATGAGCTCAACTAGATTAGGAAAGTTTCTAATTTGCAAAAAGGAAACTTACTAGAATAAGTAAGTTACTAGAACAAGGAAGTTCATTTAGGAAAGTTTCGTAATAAGAGTTTGAGTTCAAGTAGGACTTTCCAAAATGGTACGTTTCCTAGTCTAACAAGGATTCCTAATGCAATCACGACTCTCAAGATATCGCCAATGCGACCAAAACATAGAAAGATGAAGACTCCTAATTCAACTAGGTTTCCTAGTCCTATAAGGATTCCTACTCAAACTAGGACTCTAGACCAATTCTTCGTTTTAAACTCGTTTAAGCACAAAAACACATCCATAACCATCCAAGACTCCTATTGTGACTCAATGACTCGATATTACAACAATAAGGGTTAAGCAAAGTACAAATGGAGGTAAAAACATATTAAGAACGTAGCACAAAGTGCTCCTATCAAAAAGAAATCAGCAATAAAGGAGGAAGAAGATATGTAATTAATGCAAAAGATATGCAATCCTTATAGAAATCAGAATTCTGGCAGTGCAGATCATCCATCTTTGACGGGCTCCCCTGGACAGCTCAAAATGATTGAGAAAATGTACCTTATATGGATGAAAAGCCACGGAAGTCTAGTTGAAATTGCCAGTTGGAATCATCTCAATATCTATTTTCTAGAGAAAGTTATGGTCACAACAAGGGACAAAGGTCAAATCTGCCGAATCTAGGAAACCTCAACCAATTTGGTTTCAACTTTGTGGACTTTGTGGCCATCCTCCCTTGGGTTTCTTCCTCTATATATAGCACCTCAATTCCACAGAAACATATCATCAACCTTGCTCACAAGACTAGCCAAAGCTCTGCCTTAAACACTACTCATCATCCTCAAAGCCATTCAAGGCGAAAACACCATCTTCCCTTCATTCCATTCGATCCAAAGCGCTACGCCTCGGATTGCCATTCAAGTTGAAGCCGTGCTGCCTTGTTTTGATACCGCTAAGGAGATTTACAAAGTGTAACTCGTTACTTCTTCACACTTATGTTTTCGGTTTGGATTCTTTGTGTGATGTTGTGTTTATGTTTTTGGCTAGTTCCGAATTTGTGGAATACTCTCATGTAGTTTACGATTTTGCAAAATGTTATAAAGTAGTTCTGATTTTGTTGTCTATGATTTCTATGTAGATATCGTGAGTTTATAATTCAATGATTTAATGATTCTCTTTCTTGGGCGTTAACTATATGTGATTCAAGGCGCTAAGTTAGTTTTGCATATAGGATTCTTAAGTGTTTTTGATAACTTGTTAAAGTAAGTGACATGCTTGACTTGTTAGTAATCACTAGGAATTAACCATGATCCGTTTGTTATCTAAGATGCGCTAAGTAATTAGATAAGAGATGAATCAATGAAGTGGTAAGATTGAGAATGACATGTTACCTTGTAATTTCTAAGCGCTAAGATAGGATTATCAGGCCATGTTTCGAGTTAGGGATGCGCTAAGTAACCTAGTTCGGCATTAGGTTGTTGTTTGTTCACTCAATACTTGTCCGCTAAGGCTCGGTGTTTGCATAGGATGAGATTATGATTTTGAAGCTACTTGTGACGATTTGTTTGGTGATGTTTATGTGTTGGTTAGTTGATCACATGTATATATTAGGTTAGGTTTTATTTTCTGTTTTTATATCTCAATCCGAACCTATATCAAACCTTTTAAACTCTTATGAATTCGTTGTTAAATGTTTGTGATTCTTTACCCCGGTTGGATCCCCGGTTTGTGAACGATACCCTCTTGCTTTATACTACTAACGATGCTTACAGGGTTAATATTGATCTCGAGTAATCGAACCGATCAGATACTCAAACGAGAAATGAAAAGATACACAATTGGAATAGTAAAGATACGCAAACGATGTAAAGATACACAATTGGAATAGTAAAGATACGCAAACGATGTAAAGATACTCAGTTTGAAAGAAACACACTCCCACACTTGCAAAACTCTCAAATTCAATAGAAACTCGCATCAGAAAGCCTTACAGAAAGATACTCAAACGAGAAATGAAAAGATACACAATTGGAATAGTAAAGATACGCAAACGATGTAAAGATACTCAGTTTGAAAGAAACACACTCCCACACTTGCAAAACTCTCAAATTCAATAGAAACTCGCATCAGAAAGCCATACAGAAAGATACTCATACGAGAAATGAAAAGATACACAATTAGAATAGTAAAGATACGCAAACGATGTAAAGATACACAATTGGAATAGTAAAGATACGCAAACGATGTAAAGATACTCAGTTTGAAAGAAACACACTCCCACACTTGCAAAACTCTCAAATTCAATAGAAACTCGCATCAGAAAGCCATACAGAAAGATACTTAAACGAGAAATGAAAAGATACACAATTGGAATAGTAAAGATATGCAAACGATGTAAAGATACACAATTGGAATAGTAAAGATACGCAAACGATGTAAAGATACTCAGTTTGAAAGAAACACACTCCCACACTTGCAAAACTCTCAAAATCAATAGAAACTCGCATCAGAAAGCCTTACAGAAAGATACTCAAACGAGAAATGAAAAGATACACAATTGGAATAGTAAAGATACGCAAACGATGTAAAGATACTCAGTTTGAAAGAAACACACTCCCACACTTGCAAAACTCTCAAAATCAATAGAAACTCGCATCAGAAGCCTTACAGAAAGATACTCAAACGAGAAATGAAAAGATACACAATTGGAATAGTAAAGATACGCAAACGATGTAAAGATACTCAGTTTGAAAGAAACACACTCCCACACTTGCAAAACTCTCAAATTCAATAGAAACTCGCATCAGAAAGCCTTACAGAAAGATACTCAAACGAGAAATGAAAAGATACACAATTGGAATAGTAAAGATACGCAAACGATGTAAAGATACACAATTGGAATAGTAAAGATACGCAAACGATGTAAAGATACTCAGTTTGAAAGAAACACACTCCCACACTTGCAAAACTCTCAAATTCAATAGAAACTCGCATCAGAAAGCCTTACAGAAAGATACTCAAACGAGAAATGAAAAGATACACAATTGGAATAGTAAAGATACGCAAACGATGTAAAGATACTCAGTTTGAAAGAAACACACTCCCACACTTGCAAAACTCTCAAATTCAATAGAAACTCGCATCAGAAAGCCATACAGAAAGATACTCAAACGAGAAATGAAAAGATACACAATTGGAATAGTAAAGATACGCAAACGATGTAAACATACACAATTGGAATAGTAAAGATACGCAAACGATGTAAAGATACTCAGTTTGAAAGAAACACACTCCCACACTTGCAAAACTCTCAAATTCAATAGAAACTCGCATTAGAAAGCCTTACAGAAAGATACTCAAACGAGAAATGAAAAGATACACAATTGGAATAGTAAAGATACGCAAACGATGTAAAGATACACAATTGGAATAGTAAAGATACGCAAACGATGTAAAGATACTCAGTTTGAAAGAAACACACTCCCACACTTGCAAAACTCTCAAATTCAATAGAAACTCGCATCAGAAGCCTTACAGAAAGATACTCAAACGAGAAATGAAAAGATACACAATTGGAATAGTAAAGATACGCAAACGATGTAAAGATACACAATTGGAATAGTAAAGATACGCAAACGATGTAAAGATACTCAGTTTGAAAGAAACACACTCCCACACTTGCAAAACTCTCAAATTCAATAGAAACTCGCATCAGAAAGCCTTACAGAAAGATACTCAAACGAGAAATGAAAAGATACACAATTGGAATAGTAAAGATACGCAAACGATGTAAAGATACTCAGTTTGAAAGAAACACACTCCCACACTTGCAAAACTCTCAAATTCAATAGAAACTCGCATCAGAAGCCTTACAGAAAGATACTCAAACGAGAAATGAAAAGATACACAATTGGAATAGTAAAGATACGCAAACGATGTAAAGATACACAATTGGAATAGTAAAGATACGCAAACGATGTAAAGATACTCAGTTTGAAAGAAACACACTCCCACACTTGCAAAACTCTCAAATTCAATAGAAACTCGCATCAGAAAGCCTTACAGAAAGATACTCAAACGAGAAATGAAAAGATACACAATTGGAATAGTAAAGATACGCAAACGATGTAAAGACACTCAGTTTGAAAGAAACACACTCCCACACTTGCAAAACTCTCAAATTCAATAGAAACTCGCATCAGAAAGCCATACAGAAAGATACTCAAACGAGAAATGAAAAGATACACAATTGGAATAGTAAAGATACGCAAACGATGTAAACATACACAATTGGAATAGTAAAGATACGCAAACGATGTAAAGATACTCAGTTTGAAAGAAACACACTCCCACACTTGCAAAACTCTCAAATTCAATAGAAACTCGCATTAGAAAGCCTTACAGAAAGATACTCAAACGAGAAATGAAAAGATACACAATTGGAATAGTAAAGATACGCAAACGATGTAAAGATACACAATTGGAATAGTAAAGATACGCAAACGATGTAAAGATACTCAGTTTGAAAGAAACACACTCCCACACTTGCAAAACTCTCAAATTCAATAGAAACTCGCATCAGAAAGCCTTACAGAAAGATACTCAAACGAGAAATGAAAAGATACACAATTGGAATAGTAAAGATACGCAAACGATGTAAAGATACTCAGTTTGAAAGAAACACACTCCCACACTTGCAAAACTCTCAAATTCAATAGAAACTCGCATCAGAAAGCCATACAGAAAGATACTCATACGAGAAATGAAAAGATACACAATTAGAATAGTAAAGATACGCAAACGATGTAAAGATACACAATTGGAATAGTAAAGATACGCAAACGATGTAAAGATACTCAGTTTGAAAGAAACACACTCCCACACTTGCAAAACTCTCAAATTCAATAGAAACTCGCATCAGAAAGCCATCCAGAAAGATACTTAAACGAGAAATGAAAAGATACACAATTGGAATAGTAAAGATATGCAAACGATGTAAAGATACACAATTGGAATAGTAAAGATACGCAAACGATGTAAAGATACTCAGTTTGAAAGAAACACACTCCCACACTTGCAAAACTCTCAAAATCAATAGAAACTCGCATCAGAAAGCCTTACAGAAAGATACTCAAACGAGAAGTGAAAAGATACACAATTGGAATAGTAAAGATACGCAAACGATGTAAAGATACACAATTGGAATAGTAAAGATACGCAAACGATGTAAAGATACTCAGTTTGAAAGAAACACACTCCCACACTTGCAAAACTCTCAAATTCAATAGAAACTCGCATCAGAAAGCCTTACAGAAAGATACTCAAACGAGAAATGAAAAGATACACAATTGGAATAGTAAAGATACGCAAACGATGTAAAGATACTCAGTTTGAAAGAAACACACTCCCACACTTGCAAAACTCTCAAATTCAATAGAAACTCGCATCAGAAGCCTTACAGAAAGATACTCAAACGAGAAATGAAAAGATACACAATTGGAATAGTAAAGATACGCAAACGATGTAAAGATACTCAGTTTGAAAGAAACACACTCCCACACTTGCAAAACTCTCAAATTCAATAGAAACTCGCATCAGAAAGCCATACAGAAAGATACTCATACGAGAAATGAAAAGATACACAATTAGAATAGTAAAGATACGCAAACGATGTAAAGATACACAATTGGAATAGTAAAGATACGCAAACGATGTAAAGATACTCAGTTTGAAAGAAACACACTCCCACACTTGCAAAACTCTCAAATTCAATAGAAACTCGCATCAGAAAGCCATCCAGAAAGATACTTAAACGAGAAATGAAAAGGTACACAATTGGAATAGTAAAGATATGCAAACGATGTAAAGATACACAATTGGAATAGTAAAGATACGCAAACGATGTAAAGATACTCAGTTTGAAAGAAACACACTCCCACACTTGCAAAACTCTCAAAATCAATAGAAACTCGCATCAGAAAGCCTTACAGAAAGATACTCAAACGAGAAATGAAAAGATACACAATTGGAATAGTAAAGATACGCAAACGATGTAAAGATACTCAGTTTGAAAGAAACACACTCCCACACTTGCAAAACTCTCAAATTCAATAGAAACTCGCATCAGAAAGCCTTACAGAAAGATACTCAAACGAGAAATGAAAAGATACACAATTGGAATAGTAAAGATACGCAAATGATGTAAACATACACAATTGGAATAGTAAAGATACGCAAACGATGTAAAGATACTCAGTTTGAAAGAAACACACTCCCACACTTGCAAAATTCTCAAATTCAATAGAAACTCGCATTAGAAAGCCTTACAGAAAGATACTCAAACGAGAAATGAAAAGATACACAATTGGAAAAGTAAAGATACGCAAACGATGTAAAGATACACAATTGGAATAGTAAAGATACGCAAACGATGTAAAGATACTCAGTTTGAAAGAAACACACTCCCACACTTGCAAAACTCTCAAATTCAATAGAAACTCGCATCAGAAAGCCTTACAGAAAGATACTCAAACGAGAAATGAAAAGATACACAATTGGAATAGTAAAGATACGCAAACGATGTAAAGATACTCAGTTTGAAAGAAACACACTCCCACACTTGCAAAACTCTCAAATTCAATATAAACTCGCATCAGAAAGCCATACAGAAAGATACTCATACGAGAAATGAAAAGATACACAATTAGAATAGTAAAGATACGCAAACGATGTAAAGATACACAATTGGAATAGTAAAGATACGCAAACGATGTAAAGATACTCAGTTTGAAAGAAACACACTCCCACACTTGCAAAACTCTCAAATTCAATAGAAACTCGCATCAGAAAGCCATCCAGAAAGATACTTAAACGAGAAATGAAAAGATACACAATTGGAATAGTAAAGATATGCAAACGATGTAAAGATACACAATTGGAATAGTAAAGATACGCAAACGATGTAAAGATACTCAGTTTGAAAGAAACACACTCCCACACTTGCAAAACTCTCAAAATCAATAGAAACTCGCATCAGAAAGCCTTACAGAAAGATACTCAAACGAGAAATGAAAAGATACACAATTGGAATAGTAAAGATACGCAAACGATGTAAAGATACTCAGTTTGAAAGAAACACACTCCCACACTTGCAAAACTCTCAAAATCAATAGAAACTCGCATCAGAAGCCTTACAGTAAGATACTCAAACGAGAAATGAAAAGATACACAATTGGAATAGTAAAGATACGCAAACGATGTAAAGATACTCAGTTTGAAAGAAACACACTCCCACACTTGCAAAACTCTCAAATTCAATAGAAACTCGCATCAGAAGCCTTACAGAAAGATACTCAAACGAGAAATGAAAAGATACACAATTGGAATAGTAAAGATACGCAAACGATGTAAAGATACACAATTGGAATAGTAAAGATACGCAAACGATGTAAAGATACTCAGTTTGAAAGAAACACACTCCCACACTTGCAAAACTCTCAAATTCAATAGAAACTCGCATCAGAAAGCCTTACAGAAAGATACTCAAACGAGAAATGAAAAGATACACAATTGGAATAGTAAAGATACGCAAACGATGTAAAGATACTCAGTTTGAAAGAAACACACTCCCACACTTGCAAAACTCTCAAATTCAATAGAAACTCGCATCAGAAGCCTTACAGAAAGATACTCAAACGAGAAATGAAAAGATACACAATTGGAATAGTAAAGATACGCAAACGATGTAAAGATACACAATTGGAATAGTAAAGATACGCAAACGATGTAAAGATACTCAGTTTGAAAGAAACACACTCCCACACTTGCAAAACTCTCAAAATCAATAGAAACTCGCATCAGAAGCCTTACAGAAAGATACTCAAACGAGAAATGAATAGATACACAATTGGAATAGTAAAGATACGCAAACGATGTAAAGATACTCAGTTTGAAAGAAACACACTCCCACACTTGCAAAACTCTCAAATTCAATAGAAACTCGCATCAGAAAGCCATCCAGAAAGATACTTAAACGAGAAATGAAAAGATACACAATTGGAATAGTAAAGATATGCAAACGATGTAAAGATACACAATTGGAATAGTAAAGATACGCAAACGATGTAAAGATACTCAGTTTGAAAGAAACACACTCCCACACTTGCAAAACTCTCAAAATCAATAGAAACTCGCATCAGAAAGCCTTACAGAAAGATACTCAAACGAGAAATGAAAAGATACACAATTGGAATAGTAAAGATACGCAAACGATGTAAAGATACTCAGTTTGAAAGAAACACACTCCCACACTTGCAAAACTCTCAAATTCAATAGAAACTCGCATCAGAAAGCCTTACAGAAAGATACTCAAACGAGAAATGAAAAGATACACAATTGGAATAGTAAAGATACGCAAACGATGTAAACATACACAATTGGAATAGTAAAGATACGCAAACGATGTAAAGATACTCAGTTTGAAAGAAACACACTCCCACACTTGCAAAACTCTCAAATTCAATAGAAACTCGCATCAGAAGCCTTACAGAAAGATACTCAAACGAGAAATGAAAAGATACACAATTGGAATAGTAAAGATACGCAAACGATGTAAAGATACACAATTGGAATAGTAAAGATACGCAAACGATGTAAAGATACTCAGTTTGAAAGAAACACACTCCCACACTTGCAAAACTCTCAAAATCAATAGAAACTCGCATCAGAAGCCTTACAGAAAGATACTCAAACGAGAAATGAAAAGATACACAATTGGAATAGTAAAGATACGCAAACGATGTAAAGATACTCAGTTTGAAAGAAACACACTCCCACACTTGCAAAACTCTCAAATTCAATAGAAACTCGCATCAGAAGCCTTACAGAAAGATACTCAAACGAGAAATGAAAAGATACACAATTGGAATAGTAAAGATACGCAAACGATGTAAAGATACACAATTGGAATAGTAAAGATACGCAAACGATGTAAAGATACTCAGTTTGAAAGAAACACACTCCCACACTTGCAAAACTCTCAAATTCAATAGAAACTCGCATCAGAAAGCCTTACAGAAAGATACTCAAACGAGAAATGAAAAGATACACAATTGGAATAGTAAAGATACGCAAACGATGTAAAGATACTCAGTTTGAAAGAAACACACTCCCACACTTGCAAAACTCTCAAATTCAATAGAAACTCGCATCAGAAAGCCATACAGAAAGATACTCATACGAGAAATGAAAAGATACACAATTAGAATAGTAAAGATACGCAAACGATGTAAAGATACACAATTGGAATAGTAAAGATACGCAAACGATGTAAAGATACTCAGTTTGAAAGAAACACACTCCCACATTTGCAAAACTCTCAAATTCAATAGAAACTCGCATCAGAAAGCCATACAGAAAGATACTTAAACGAGAAATGAAAAGATACACAATTGGAATAGTAAAGATATGCAAACGATGTAAAGATACACAATTGGAATAGTAAAGATACGCAAACGATGTAAAGATACTCAGTTTGAAAGAAACACACTCCCACACTTGCAAAACTCTCAAATTCAATAGAAACTCGCATCAGAAAGCCTTACAGAAAGATACTCAAACGAGAAATGAAAAGATACACAATTGGAATAGTAAAGATACGCAAACGATGTAAAGATACTCAGTTTGAAAGAAACACACTCCCACACTTGCAAAACTCTCAAATTCAATAGAAACTCGCATCAGAAGCCTTACAGAAAGATACTCAAACGAGAAATGAAAAGATACACAATTGAAATAGTAAAGATACGTAAACGATGTAAAGATACACAATTGGAATAGTAAAGATACGCAAACGATGTAAAGATACTCAGTTTGAAAGAAACACACTCCCACACTTGCAAAACTCTCAAATTCAATAGAAACTCGCATCAGAAAGCCTTACAGAAAGATACTCAAACGAGAAATGAAAAGATACACAATTGGAATAGTAAAGATACGCAAACGATGTAAAGATACTCAGTTTGAAAGAAACACACTCCCACACTTGCAAAACTCTCAAATTCAATAGAAACTCGCATCAGAAGCCTTACAGAAAGATACTCAAACGAGAAATGAAAAGATACACAATTGGAATAGTAAAGATACGCAAACGATGTAAAGATACTCAGTTTGAAAGAAACACACTCCCACACTTGCAAAACTCTCAAATTCAATAGAAACTCGCATCAGAAAGCCATACAGAAAGATACTCATACGAGAAATGAAAAGATACACAATTAGAATAGTAAAGATACGCAAACGATGTAAAGATACACAATTGGAATAGTAAAGATACGCAAACGATGTAAAGATACTCAGTTTGAAAGAAACACACTCCCACACTTGCAAAACTCTCAAATTCAATAGAAACTCGCATCAGAAAGCCATCCAGAAAGATACTTAAACGAGAAATGAAAAGATACACAATTGGAATAGTAAAGATATGCAAACGATGTAAAGATACACAATTGGAATAGTAAAGATACGCAAACGATGTAAAGATACTCAGTTTGAAAGAAACACACTCCCACACTTGCAAAACTCTCAAAATCAATAGAAACTCGCATCAGAAAGCCTTACAGAAAGATACTCAAACGAGAAATGAAAAGATACACAATTGGAATAGTAAAGATACGCAAACGATGTAAAGATACTCAGTTTGAAAGAAACACACTCCCACACTTGCAAAACTCTCAAATTCAATAGAAACTCGCATCAGAAAGCCTTACAGAAAGATACTCAAACGAGAAATGAAAAGATACACAATTGGAATAGTAAAGATACGCAAATGATGTAAACATACACAATTGGAATAGTAAAGATACGCAAACGATGTAAAGATACTCAGTTTGAAAGAAACACACTCCCACACTTGCAAAATTCTCAAATTCAATAGAAACTCGCATTAGAAAGCCTTACAGAAAGATACTCAAACGAGAAATGAAAAGATACACAATTGGAAAAGTAAAGATACGCAAACGATGTAAAGATACACAATTGGAATAGTAAAGATACGCAAACGATGTAAAGATACTCAGTTTGAAAGAAACACACTCCCACACTTGCAAAACTCTCAAATTCAATAGAAACTCGCATCAGAAAGCCTTACAGAAAGATACTCAAACGAGAAATGAAAAGATACACAATTGGAATAGTAAAGATACGCAAACGATGTAAAGATACTCAGTTTGAAAGAAACACACTCCCACACTTGCAAAACTCTCAAATTCAATATAAACTCGCATCAGAAAGCCATACAGAAAGATACTCATACGAGAAATGAAAAGATACACAATTAGAATAGTAAAGATACGCAAACGATGTAAAGATACACAATTGGAATAGTAAAGATACGCAAACGATGTAAAGATACTCAGTTTGAAAGAAACACACTCCCACACTTGCAAAACTCTCAAATTCAATAGAAACTCGCATCAGAAAGCCATCCAGAAAGATACTTAAACGAGAAATGAAAAGATACACAATTGGAATAGTAAAGATATGCAAACGATGTAAAGATACACAATTGGAATAGTAAAGATACGCAAACGATGTAAAGATACTCAGTTTGAAAGAAACACACTCCCACACTTGCAAAACTCTCAAAATCAATAGAAACTCGCATCAGAAAGCCTTACAGAAAGATACTCAAACGAGAAATGAAAAGATACACAATTGGAATAGTAAAGATACGCAAACGATGTAAAGATACTCAGTTTGAAAGAAACACACTCCCACACTTGCAAAACTCTCAAAATCAATAGAAACTCGCATCAGAAGCCTTACAGTAAGATACTCAAACGAGAAATGAAAAGATACACAATTGGAATAGTAAAGATACGCAAACGATGTAAAGATACTCAGTTTGAAAGAAACACACTCCCACACTTGCAAAACTCTCAAATTCAATAGAAACTCGCATCAGAAGCCTTACAGAAAGATACTCAAACGAGAAATGAAAAGATACACAATTGGAATAGTAAAGATACGCAAACGATGTAAAGATACACAATTGGAATAGTAAAGATACGCAAACGATGTAAAGATACTCAGTTTGAAAGAAACACACTCCCACACTTGCAAAACTCTCAAATTCAATAGAAACTCGCATCAGAAAGCCTTACAGAAAGATACTCAAACGAGAAATGAAAAGATACACAATTGGAATAGTAAAGATACGCAAACGATGTAAAGATACTCAGTTTGAAAGAAACACACTCCCACACTTGCAAAACTCTCAAATTCAATAGAAACTCGCATCAGAAGCCTTACAGAAAGATACTCAAACGAGAAATGAAAAGATACACAATTGGAATAGTAAAGATACGCAAACGATGTAAAGATACACAATTGGAATAGTAAAGATACGCAAACGATGTAAAGATACTCAGTTTGAAAGAAACACACTCCCACACTTGCAAAACTCTCAAAATCAATAGAAACTCGCATCAGAAGCCTTACAGAAAGATACTCAAACGAGAAATGAAAAGATACACAATTGGAATAGTAAAGATACGCAAACGATGTAAAGATACTCAGTTTGAAAGAAACACACTCCCACACTTGCAAAACTCTCAAATTCAATAGAAACTCGCATCAGAAAGCCATCCAGAAAGATACTTAAACGAGAAATGAAAAGATACACAATTGGAATAGTAAAGATATGCAAACGATGTAAAGATACACAATTGGAATAGTAAAGATACGCAAACGATGTAAAGATACTCAGTTTGAAAGAAACACACTCCCACACTTGCAAAACTCTCAAAATCAATAGAAACTCGCATCAGAAAGCCTTACAGAAAGATACTCAAACGAGAAATGAAAAGATACACAATTGGAATAGTAAAGATACGCAAACGATGTAAAGATACTCAGTTTGAAAGAAACACACTCCCACACTTGCAAAACTCTCAAATTCAATAGAAACTCGCATCAGAAAGCCTTACAGAAAGATACTCAAACGAGAAATGAAAAGATACACAATTGGAATAGTAAAGATACGCAAACGATGTAAACATACACAATTGGAATAGTAAAGATACGCAAACGATGTAAAGATACTCAGTTTGAAAGAAACACACTCCCACACTTGCAAAATTCTCAAATTCAATAGAAACTCGCATTAGAAAGCCTTACAGAAAGATACTCAAACGAGAAATGAAAAGATACACAATTGGAAAAGTAAAGATACGCAAACGATGTAAAGATACACAATTGGAATAGTAAAGATACGCAAACGATGTAAAGATACTCAGTTTGAAAGAAACACACTCCCACACTTGCAAAACTCTCAAAATCAATAGAAACTCGCATCAGAAGCCTTACAGAAAGATACTCAAACGAGAAATGAAAAGATACACAATTGGAATAGTAAAGATACGCAAACGATGTAAAGATACACAATTGGAATAGTAAAGATACGCAAACGATGTAAAGATACTCAGTTTGAAAGAAACACACTCCCACACTTGCAAAACTCTCAAAATCAATAGAAACTCGCATCAGAAGCCTTACAGAAAGATACTCAAACGAGAAATGAAAAGATACACAATTGGAATAGTAAAGATACGCAAACGATGTAAAGATACTCAGTTTGAAAGAAACACACTCCCACACTTGCAAAACTCTCAAATTCAATAGAAACTCGCATCAGAAGCCTTACAGAAAGATACTCAAACGAGAAATGAAAAGATACACAATTGGAATAGTAAAGATACGCAAACGATGTAAAGATACACAATTGGAATAGTAAAGATACGCAAACGATGTAAAGATACTCAGTTTGAAAGAAACACACTCCCACACTTGCAAAACTCTCAAAATCAATAGAAACTCGCATCAGAAGCCTTACAGAAAGATACTCAAACGAGAAATGAAAAGATACACAATTGGAATAGTAAAGATACGCAAACGATGTAAAGATACTCAGTTTGAAAGAAACACACTCCCACACTTGCAAAACTCTCAAATTCAATAGAAACTCGCATCAGAAGCCTTACAGAAAGATACTCAAACGAGAAATGAAAAGATACACAATTGGAATAGTAAAGATACGCAAACGATGTAAAGATACTCAGTTTGAAAGAAACACACTCCCACACTTGCAAAACTCTCAAATTCAATAGAAACTCGCATCAGAAAGCCTTACAGAAAGATACTCAAACGAGAAATGAAAAGATACACAATTGGAATAGTAAAGATACGCAAACGATGTAAAGATACTCAGTTTGAAAGAAACACACTCCCACACTTGCAAAACTCTCAAATTCAATAGAAACTCGCATCAGAAAGCCATACAGAAAGATACTCATACGAGAAATGAAAAGATACACAATTAGAATAGTAAAGATACGCAAACGATGTAAAGATACACAATTGGAATAGTAAAGATACGCAAACGATGTAAAGATACTCAGTTTGAAAGAAACACACTCCCACATTTGCAAAACTCTCAAATTCAATAGAAATTCGCATCAGAAAGCCATACAGAAAGATACTTAAACGAGAAATGAAAAGATACACAATTGGAATAGTAAAGATATGCAAACGATGTAAAGATACACAATTGGAATAGTAAAGATACGCAAACGATGTAAAGATACTCAGTTTGAAAGAAACACACTCCCACACTTGCAAAACACTCAAATTCAATAGAAACTCGCATCAGAAAGCCTTACAGAAAGATACTCAAACGAGAAATGAAAAGATACACAATTGGAATAGTAAAGATACGCAAACGATGTAAAGATACTCAGTTTGAAAGAAACACACTCCCACACTTGCAAAACTCTCAAATTCAATAGAAACTCGCATCAGAAGCCTTACAGAAAGATACTCAAACGAGAAATGAAAAGATACACAATTGGAATAGTAAAGATACGCAAACGATGTAAAGATACACAATTGGAATAGTAAAGATACGCAAACGATGTAAAGATACTCAGTTTGAAAGAAACACACTCCCACACTTGCAAAACTCTCAAATTCAATAGAAACTCGCATCAGAAAGCCTTACAGAAAGATACTCAAACGAGAAATGAAAAGATACACAATTGGAATAGTAAAGATACGCAAACGATGTAAAGATACTCAGTTTGAAAGAAACACACTCCCACACTTGCAAAACTCTCAAATTCAATAGAAACTCGCATCAGAAGCCTTACAGAAAGATACTCAAACGAGAAATGAAAAGATACACAATTGGAATAGTAAAGATACGCAAACGATGTAAAGATACTCAGTTTGAAAGAAACACACTCCCACACTTGCAAAACTCTCAAATTCAATAGAAACTCGCATCAGAAGCCTTACAGAAAGATACTCAGACGAGAAATGAAAAGATACACAATTGGAATAGTAAAGATACGCAAACGATGTAAAGATACACAATTGGAATAGTAAAGATACGCAAACGATGTAAAGATACTCAGTTTGAAAGAAACACACTCCCACACTTGCAAAACTCTCAAATTCAATAGAAACTCGCATCAGAAAGCCTTACAGAAAGATACTCAAACGAGAAATGAAAAGATACACAATTGGAATAGTAAAGATACGCAAACGATGTAAAGATACTCAGTTTGAAAGAAACACACTCCCACACTTGCAAAACTCTCAAATTCAATAGAAACTCGCATCAGAAAGCCATACAGAAAGATACTCATACGAGAAATGAAAAGATACACAATTAGAATAGTAAAGATACGCAAACGATGTAAAGATACACAATTGGAATAGTAAAGATACGCAAACGATGTAAAGATACTCAGTTTGAAAGAAACACACTCCCACATTTGCAAAACTCTCAAATTCAATAGAAACTCGCATCAGAAAGCCATACAGAAAGATACTTAAACGAGAAATGAAAAGATACACAATTGGAATAGTAAAGATACGCAAACGATGTAAAGATACACAATTGGAATAGTAAAGATACGCAAACGATGTAAAGATACTCAGTTTGAAAGAAACACACTCCCACACTTGCAAAACTCTCAAATTCAATAGAAACTCGCATCAGAAAGCCTTACAAAAAGATACTCAAACGAGAAATGAAAAGATACACAATTGGAATAGTAAAGATACGCAAACGATGTAAAGATACTCAGTTTGAAAGAAACACACTCCCACACTTGCAAAACTCTCAAATTCAATAGAAACTCGCATCAGAAGCCTTACAGAAAGATACTCAAACGAGAAATGAAAAGATACACAATTGGAATAGTAAAGATACGCAAACGATGTAAAGATACACAATTGGAATAGTAAAGATACGCAAACGATGTAAAGATACTCAGTTTGAAAGAAACACACTCCCACACTTGCAAAACTCTCAAATTCAATAGAAACTCGCATCAGAAAGCCTTACAGAAAGATACTCAAACGAGAAATGAAAAGATACACAATTGGAATAGTAAAGATACGCAAACGATGTAAAGATACTCAGTTTGAAAGAAACACACTCCCACACTTGCAAAACTCTCAAATTCAATAGAAACTCGCATCAGAAAGCCTTACAGAAAGATACTCAAACGAGAAATGAAAAGATACACAATTGGAATAGTAAAGATACGCAAACGATGTAAAGATACTCAGTTTGAAAGAAACACACTCCCACACTTGCAAAACTCTCAAATTCAATAGAAACTCGCATCAGAAGCCTTACAGAAAGATACTCAAACGAGAAATGAAAAGATACACAATTGGAATAGTAAAGATACGCAAACGATGTAAAGATACTCAGTTTGAAAGAAACACACTCCCACACTTGCAAAACTCTCAAATTCAATAGAAACTCGCATCAGAAGCCTTACAGAAAGATACTCAAACGAGAAATGAAAAGATACACAATTGGAATAGTAAAGATACGCAAACGATGTAAAGATACACAATTGGAATAGTAAAGATACGCAAACGATGTAAAGATACTCAGTTTGAAAGAAACACACTCCCACACTTGCAAAACTCTCAAATACAATAGAAACTCGCATCAGAAGCCTTACAGAAAGATACTCAAACGAGAAATGAAAAGATACACAATTGGAATAGTAAAGATTTGCAAACGATGTAAAGATACACAATTGGAATAGTAAAGATACGCAAACGATGTAAAGATACTCAGTTTGAAAGAAACACACTCCCACACTTGCAAAACTCTCAAATTCAATAGAAACTCGCATCAGAAGCCTTACAGAAAGATACTCAAACGAGAAATGAAAAAATACACAATTGGAATAGTAAAGATACGCAAACGATGTAAAGATACACAATTGGAATAGTAAAGATACGCAAACGATGTAAAGATACTCAGTTTGAAAGAAACACACTCCCACACTTGCAAAACTCTCAAATTCAATAGAAACTCGCATCAGAAAGCCTTACAGAAAGATACTCCAACGAGAAATGAAAAGATACACAATTGGAATAGTAAAGATACGCAAACGATGTAAAGATACTCAGTTTGAAAGAAACACACTCCCACACTTGCAAAACTCTCAAATTCAATAGAAACTCGCATCAGAAAGCCATACAGAAAGATACTCAAACGAGAAATGAAAAGATACACAATTGGAATAGTAAAGATACGCAAACGATGTAAACATACACAATTGGAATAGTAAAGATACGCAAACGATGTAAAGATACTCAGTTTGAAAGAAACACACTCCCACACTTGCAAAACTCTCAAATTCAATAGAAACTCGCATTAGAAAGCCTTACAGAAAGATACTCAAACGAGAAATGAAAAGATACACAATTGGAATAGTAAAGATACGCAAACGATGTAAAGATACACAATTGGAATAGTAAAGATACGCAAACGATGTAAAGATACTCAGTTTGAAAGAAACACACTCCCACACTTGCAAAACTCTCAAATTCAATAGAAACTCGCATCAGAAAGCCTTACAGAAAGATACTCAAACGAGAAATGAAAAGATACACAATTGGAATAGTAAAGATACGCAAACGATGTAAAGATACTCAGTTTGAAAGAAACACACTCCCACACTTGCAAAACTCTCAAATTCAATAGAAACTCGCATCAGAAGCCTTACAGAAAGATACTCAAACGAGAAATGAAAAGATACACAATTGGAATAGTAAAGATACGCAAACGATGTAAAGATACACAATTGGAATAGTAAAGATACGCAAACGATGTAAAGATACTCAGTTTGAAAGAAACACACTCCCACACTTGCAAAACTCTCAAATTCAATAGAAACTCGCATCAGAAAGCCTTACAGAAAGATACTCAAACGAGAAATGAAAAGATACACAATTGGAATAGTAAAGATACGCAAACGATGTAAAGACACTCAGTTTGAAAGAAACACACTCCCACACTTGCAAAACTCTCAAATTCAATAGAAACTCGCATCAGAAAGCCATACAGAAAGATACTCAAACGAGGAATGAAAAGATACACAATTGGAATAGTAAAGATACGCAAACGATGTAAACATACACAATTGGAATAGTAAAGATACGCAAACTATGTAAAGATACTCAGTTTGAAAGAAACACACTCCCACACTTGCAAAACTCTCAAATTCAATAGAAACTCGCATGAGAAAGCCTTACAGAAAGATACTCAAACGAGAAATGAAAAGATACACAATTGGAATAGTAAAGATACGCAAACGATGTAAAGATACACAATTGGAATAGTAAAGATACGCAAACGATGTAAAGATACTCAGTTTGAAAGAAACACACTCCCACACTTGCAAAACTCTCAAATTCAATAGAAACTCGCATCAGAAAGCCTTACAGAAAGATACTCAAACGAGAAATGAAAAGATACACAATTGGAATAGTAAAGATACGCAAACGATGTAAAGATACTCAGTTTGAAAGAAACACACTCCCACACTTGCAAAACTCTCAAATTCAATAGAAACTCGCATCAGAAGCCTTACAGAAAGATACTCAAACGAGAAATGAAAAGATACACAATTGGAATAGTAAAGATACGCAAACGATGTAAAGATACACAATTGGAATAGTAAAGATACGCAAACGATGTAAAGATACTCAGTTTGAAAGAAACACACTCCCACACTTGCAAAACTCTCAAATTCAATAGAAACTCGCATCAGAAAGCCTTACAGAAAGATACTCAAACGAGAAATGAAAAGATACACAATTGGAATAGTAAAGATACGCAAACGATGTAAAGACACTCAGTTTGAAAGAAACACACTCCCACACTTGCAAAACTCTCAAATTCAATAGAAACTCGCATCAGAAAGCCATATAGAAAGATACTCAAACGAGAAATGAAAAGATACACAATTGGAATAGTAAAGATACGCAAACGATGTAAACATACACAATTGGAATAGTAAAGATACGCAAACTATGTAAAGATACTCAGTTTGAAAGAAACACACTCCCACACTTGCAAAACTCTCAAATTCAATAGAAACTCGCATTAGAAAGCCTTACAGAAAGATACTCAAACGAGAAATGAAAAGATACACAATTGGAATAGTAAAGATACGCAAACGATGTAAAGATACACAATTGGAATAGTAAAGATACGCAAACGATGTAAAGATACTCAGTTTGAAAGAAACACACTCCCACACTTGCAAAACTCTCAAATTCAATAGAAACTCGCATCAGAAAGCCTTACAGAAAGATACTCAAACGAGAAATGAAAAGATACACAATTGGAATAGTAAAGATACGCAAACGATGTAAAGATACTCAGTTTGAAAGAAACACACTCCCACACTTGCAAAACTCTCAAATTCAATAGAAACTCGCATCAGAAGCCTTACAGAAAGATACTCAAACGAGAAATGAAAAGATACACAATTGGAATAGTAAAGATACGCAAACGATGTAAAGATACACAATTGGAATAGTAAAGATACGCAAACGATGTAAAGATACTCAGTTTGAAAGAAACACACTCCCACACTTGCAAAACTCTCAAATTCAATAGAAACTCGCATCAGAAAGCCTTACAGAAAGATACTCAAACGAGAAATGAAAAGATACACAATTGGAATAGTAAAGATACGCAAACGATGTAAAGATACTCAGTTTGAAAGAAACACACTCCCACACTTGCAAAACTCTCAAATTCAATAGAAACTCGCATCAGAAGCCTTACAGAAAGATACTCAAACGAGAAATGAAAAGATACACAATTGGAATAGTAAAGATACGCAAACGATGTAAAGATACACAATTGGAATAGTAAAGATACGCAAACGATGTAAAGATACTCAGTTTGAAAGAAACACACTCCCACACTTGCAAAACTCTCAAATTCAATAGAAACTCGCATCAGAAAGCCTTACAGAAAGATACTCAAACGAGAAATGAAAAGATACACAATTGGAATAGTAAAGATACGCAAACGATGTAAAGATACTCAGTTTGAAAGAAACACACTCCCACACTTGCAAAACTCTCAAATTCAATAGAAACTCGCATCAGAAAGCCTTACAGAAAGATACTCAAACGAGAAATGAAAAGATACACAATTGGAATAGTAAAGATACGCAAACGATGTAAAGATACTCAGTTTGAAAGAAACACACTCCCACACTTGCAAAACTCTCAAATTCAATAGAAACTCGCATCAGAAGCCTTACAGAAAGATACTCAAACGAGAAATGAAAAGATACACAATTGGAATAGTAAAGATACGCAAACGATGTAAAGATACACAATTGGAATAGTAAAGATACGCAAACGATGTAAAGATACTCAGTTTGAAAGAAACACACTCCCACACTTGCAAAACTCTCAAATTCAATAGAAACTCGCATCAGAAAGCCTTACAGAAAGATACTCAAACGAGAAATGAAAAGATACACAATTGGAATAGTAAAGATACGCAAACGATGTAAAGACACTCAGTTTGAAAGAAACACACTCCCACACTTGCAAAACTCTCAAATTCAATAGAAACTCGCATCAGAAAGCCATACAGAAAGATACTCAAACGAGAAATGAAAAGATACACAATTGGAATAGTAAAGATACGCAAACGATGTAAACATACACAATTGGAATAGTAAAGATACGCAAACTATGTAAAGATACTCAGTTTGAAAGAAACACACTCCCACACTTGCAAAACTCTCAAATTCAATAGAAACTCGCATTAGAAAGCCTTACAGAAAGATACTCAAACGAGAAATGAAAAGATACACAATTGGAATAGTAAAGATACGCAAACGATGTAAAGATACACAATTGGAATAGTAAAGATACGCAAACAATGTAAAGATACTCAGTTTGAAAGAAACACACTCCCACACTTGCAAAACTCTCAAATTCAATAGAAACTCGCATCAGAAAGCCTTACAGAAAGATACTCAAACGAGAAATGAAAAGATACACAATTGGAATAGTAAAGATACGCAAACGATGTAAAGATACTCAGTTTGAAAGAAACACACTCCCACACTTGCAAAACTCTCAAATTCAATAGAAACTCGCATCAGAAAGCCTTACGGAAAGATACTTAAACGAGAAATGAAAAGATACACAATTGGAATAGTAAAGATACGCAAACGATGTAAAGATACACAATTGGAATAGTAAAGATACGCAAACGATGTAAAGATACTCAGTTTGAAAGAAACACACTCCCACACTTGCAAAACTCTCAAATTCAATAGAAACTCGCATCAGAAAGCCTTACAGAAAGATACTCAAACGAGAAATGAAAAGATACACAATTGGAATAGTAAAGATACGCAAACGATGTAAAGATACTCAGTTTGAAAGAAACACACTCCCACACTTGCAAAACTCTCAAATTCAATAGAAACTCGCATCAGAAAGCCATACAGAAAGATACTCAAACGAGAAATGAAAAGATACACAATTGGAATAGTAAAGATACGCAAACGATGTAAACATACACAATTGGAATAGTAAAGATACGCAAACGATGTAAAGATACTCAGTTTGAAAGAAACACACTCCCACACTTGCAAAACTCTCAAATTCAATAGAAACTCGCATCAGAAAGCCTTACAGAAAGATACTTAAACGAGAAATGAAAAGATACACAATTGGAATAGTAAAGATACGCAAACGATGTAAAGATACACAATTGGAATAGTAAAGATACGCAAACGATGTAAAGATATTCAGTTTGAAAGAAACACACTCCCACACTTGCAAAACTCTCAAATACAATAGAAACTGGCATCAGAAGCCTTACAGAAAGATACTCAAACGAGAAATGAAAAGATACACAATTGGAATAGTAAAGATACGCAAACGATGTAAAGATACTCAGTTTGAAAGAAACACACTCCCACACTTGCAAAACTCTCAAATTAGATAGAAACTCGCATTAGAAAGCCTTACAGAAAGATACTCAAACGAGAAATGAAAAGATACACAATTAGAATAGTAAAGATACGCAAACGATGTAAAGATACTCAATTGGAATAGTAAAGATACGCAAACGATGTAAAGATACTCAGTTTGAAAGAAACACACTCCCACACTTGCAAAACTCTCAAATTCAATAGAAACTCGCATCAGAAAGCCATACAGAAAGATACTTAAACGAGAAATGAAAAGATACACAATTGGAATAGTAAAGATACGCAAACAATGTAAAGATACTCAGTTTGAAAGAAACACACTCCCACACTTGCAAAACTCTCAAATTCAATAGAAACTCGCATCAGAAAGCCTTACAGAAAGATACTCAAACGAGAAATGAAAAGATACACAATTGGAATAGTAAAGATACGCAAACGATGTAAAGATACTCAGTTTGAAAGAAACACACTCCCACACTTGCAAAACTCTCAAATTCAATAGAAACTCGCATCAGAAAGCCTTACAGAAAGATACTCAAACGAGAAATGAAAAGATACACAATTGGAATAGTAAAGATACGCAAACGATGTAAAGATACTCAGTTTGAAAGAAACACACTCCCACACTTGCAAAACTCTCAAATTCAATAGAAACTCGCATCAGAAAGCCTTACAGAAAGATACTCAAACGAGAAATGAAAAGATACACAATTCGAATAGTAAAGATACGCAAACGATGTAAAGATACACAATTGGAATAGTAAAGATACGCAAACGATGTAAAGATACTCAGTTTGAAAGAAACACACTCCCACACTTGCAAAACTCTCAAATTCAATAGAAACTCGCATCAGAAAGCCTTACAGAAAAATACTCAAACGAGAAATGAAAAGATACACAATTGGAATAGTAAAGATACGCAAACGATGTAAAGATACTCAGTTTGAAAGAAACACACTCCCACACTTGCAAAACTCTCAAATTCAATAGAAACTCGCATCAGAAGCCTTACAGAAAGATACTCAAACGAGAAATGAAAAGATACACAATTGGAATAGTAAAGATACGCAAACGATGTAAAGATACACAATTGGAATAGTAAAGATACGTAAACGATGTAAAGATACTCAGTTTGAAAGAAACACACTCCCACACTTGCGAAACTCTCAAATTCAATAGAAACTCGCATCAGAAAGCCTTACAGAAAGATACTTAAACGAGAAATGAAAAGATACACAATTGGAATAGTAAAGATACGCAAACTATGTAAAGATACTCAGTTTGAAAGAAACACACTCCCACACTTGCAAAACTCTCAAATTCAATAGAAACTCGCATTAGAAAGCCTTACAGAAAGATACTCAAACGAGAAATGAAAAGATACACAATTGGAATAGTAAAGATACGCAAACGATGTAAACATACACAATTGGAATAGTAAAGATACGCAAACGATGTAAAGATACTCAGTTTGAAAGAAACACACTCCCACACTTGCAAAACTCTCAAATTCAATAGAAACTCGCATCAGAAAGCCATACAGAAAGATACTCAAACGAGAAATGAAAAGATACACAATTGGAATAGTAAAGATACGCAAACGATGTAAAGATACTCATTTTGAAAGAAACACACTCCCACACTTGCAAAACTCTCAAATTCAATAGAAACTCGCATCAGAAGCCTTACAGAAAGATACTCAAACGAGAAATGAAAAGATACACAATTGGAATAGTAAAGATACGCAAACGATGTAAAGATACACAATTGGAATAGTAAAGATACGCAAACGATGTAAAGATACTCAGTTTGAAAGAAACACACTCCCACACTTGCAAAACTCTCAAATTCAATAGAAACTCGCATCAGAAAGCCTTACAGAAAGATACTCAAACGAGAAATGAAAAGATACACAATTGGAATAGTAAAGATACGCAAACTATGTAAAGATACTCAGTTTGAAAGAAACACACTCCCACACTTGCAAAACTCTCAAATTCAATAGAAACTCGCATTAGAAAGCCTTACAGAAAGATACTCAAACGAGAAATGAAAAGATACACAATTAGAATAGTAAAGATACGCAAACGATGTAAACATACACAATTGGAATAGTAAAGATACGCAAACGATGTAAAGATACTCAGTTTGAAAGAAACACACTCCCACACTTGCAAAACTCTCAAATTCAATAGAAACTCGCATCAGAAGCCTTAGAGAAAGATACTCAAACGAGAAATGAAAAGATACACAATTGGAATAGTAAAGATACGCAAACGATGTAAAGATACTCAGTTTGAAAGAAACACACTCCCACACTTGCAAAACTCTCAAATACAATAGAAACTCGCATCAGAAGCCTTACAGAAAGATACTCGAACGAGAAATGAAAAGATACACAATTGGAATAGTAAAGATACGCAAACGATGTAAAGATAAACAATTGGAATAGTAAAGATATGCAAACGATGTAAAGATACTCAGTTTGAAAGAAACACACTCCCACACTTGCAAAACTCTCAAATGCAATAGAAACTCGCATCAGAAAGCCTTACAGAAAGATACTAAAACGAGAAATGGAAAGATACACAATTGGAATAGTAAAGATACGCAAACGATGTAAAGATACTCAGTTTGAAAGAAACACACTCCCACACTTGCAAAACTCTCAAATTCAATAGAAACTCGCATCAGAAGCCTTAGAGAAAGATACTCAAACGAGAAATGAAAAGATACACAATTGGAATAGTAAAGATACGCAAACGATGTAAAGATACTCAGTTTGAAAGAAACACACTCCCACACTTGCAAAACTCTCAAATTCAATAGAAACTCGCATCAGAAAGCCTTACAGAAAGATACTCAAACGAGAAATGAAAAGATACACAATTGGAATAGTAAAGATACGCAAACGATGTAAAGATACTCAGTTTGAAAGAAACACACACCCACACTTGCAAAACTCTCAAATACAATAGAAACTCGCATCAGAAGCCTTACAGAAAGATACTCAAACGAGAAATGAAAAGATACACAATTGGAATAGTAAAGATACGCAAACGATGTAAAGATACACAATTGGAATAGTAAAGATACGCAAACGATGTAAAGATACTCAGTTTGAAAGAAACACACTCCCACACTTGCAAAACTCTCAAATTAGATAGAAACTCGCATTAGAAAGCCTTACAGAAAGATACTCAAACGAGAAATGAAAAGATACACAATTGGAATAGTAAAGATACGCAAACGATGTAAACATACACAATTGGAATAGTAAAGATACGCAAACGATGTAAAGATACTCAGTTTGAAAGAAACACACTCCCACACTTGCGAAACTCTCAAATTCAATAGAAACTCGCATCAGAAAGCCTTACAGACAGATACTTAAACGAGAAATGAAAAGATACACAATTGGAATAGTAAAGATACGCAAACTATGTAAAGATACTCAATTTGAAAGAAACACACTCCCACACTTGCAAAACTCTCAAATTCAATAGAAACTCGCATTAGAAAGCCTTACAGAAAGATACTCAAACGAGAAATGAAAAGATACACAATTGGAATAGTAAAGATACGCAAACGATGTAAACATACACAATTGGAATAGTAAAGATACGCAAACGATGTAAAGATACTCAGTTTGAAAGAAACACACTCCCACACTTGCAAAACTCTCAAATACAATAGAAACTCGCATCAGAAGCCTTACAGAAAGATACTCAAATGAGAAATGAAAAGATACACAATTGGAATAGTAAAGATACGCAAACGATGTAAAGATACATAATTGGAATAGTAAAGATACGCAAACGATGTAAAGATACTCAGTTTGAAAGAAACACACTCCCACACTTGCAAAACTCTCAAATACAATAGAAACTCGCATCAGAAAGCCTTACAGAAAGATACTCAAACGAGAAATGAAAAGATACACAATTGGAATAGTAAAGATACGCAAACGATGTAAAGATACACAATTGGAATAGTAAAGATACGTAAACGATGTAAAGATACTCAGTTTGAAAGAAACACACTCCCACACTTGCGAAACTCTCAAATTCAATAGAAACTCGCATCAGAAAGCCTTACAGAAAGATACTTAAACGAGAAATGAAAAGATACACAATTGGAATAGTAAAGATACGCAAACTATGTAAAGATACTCAGTTTGAAAGAAACACACTCCCACACTTGCAAAACTCTCAAATTCAATAGAAACTCGCATTAGAAAGCCTTACAGAAAGATACTCAAACGAGAAATGAAAAGATACACAATTGGAATAGTAAAGATACGCAAACGATGTAAACATACACAATTGGAATAGTAAAGATACGCAAACGATGTAAAGATACTCAGTTTGAAAGAAACACACTCCCACACTTGCAAAACTCTCAAATTCAATAGAAACTCGCATCAGAAAGCCATACAGAAAGATACTCAAACGAGAAATGAAAAGATACACAATTGGAATAGTAAAGATACGCAAACGATGTAAACATACACAATTGGAATAGTAAAGATACGCAAACGATGTAAAGATACTCAGTTTGAAAGAAACACACTCCCACACTTGCAAAACTCTCAAATACAATAGAAACTCGCATCAGAAAGCCTTACAGAAAGATACTCAAACGAGAAATGAAAAGATACACAATTGGAATAGTAAAGATACGCAAACGATGTAAAGATACACAATTGGAATAGTAAAGATACGTAAACGATGTAAAGATACTCAGTTTGAAAGAAACACACTCCCACACTTGCGAAACTCTCAAATTCAATAGAAACTCGCATCAGAAAGCCTTACAGAAAGATACTTAAACGAGAAATGAAAAGATACACAATTGGAATAGTAAAGATACGCAAACTATGTAAAGATACTCAGTTTGAAAGAAACACACTCCCACACTTGCAAAACTCTCAAATTCAATAGAAACTCGCATTAGAAAGCCTTACAGAAAGATACTCAAACGAGAAATGAAAAGATACACAATTGGAATAGTAAAGATACGCAAACGATGTAAACATACACAATTGGAATAGTAAAGATACGCAAACGATGTAAAGATACTCAGTTTGAAAGAAACACACTCCCACACTTGCAAAACTCTCAAATTCAATAGAAACTCGCATCAGAAAGCCATACAGAAAGATACTCAAACGAGAAATGAAAAGATACACAATTGGAATAGTAAAGATACGCAAACGATGTAAACATACACAATTGGAATAGTAAAGATACGCAAACGATGTAAAGATACTCAGTTTGAAAGAAACACACTCCCACACTTGCAAAACTCTCAAATTCAATAGAAACTCGCATCAGAAAGCCTTACAGAAAGATACTTAAACGAGAAATGAAAAGATACACAATTGGAATAGTAAAGATACGCAAACGATGTAAAGATACACAATTGGAATAGTAAAGATACGCAAACGATGTAAAGATATTCAGTTTGAAAGAAACACACTCCCACACTTGCAAAACTCTCAAATACAATAGAAACTGGCATCAGAAGCCTTACAGAAAGATACTCAAACGAGAAATGAAAAGATACACAATTGGAATAGTAAAGATACACAAACGATGTAAAGATACTCAGTTTGAAAGAAACACACTCCCACACTTGCAAAACTCTCAAATTAGATAGAAACTCGCATTAGAAAGCCTTACAGAAAGATACTCAAACGAGAAATGAAAAGATACACAATTAGAATAGTAAAGATACGCAAACGATGTAAAGATACACAATTGGAATAGTAAAGATACGCAAACGATGTAAAGATACTCAGTTTGAAAGAAACACACTCCCACACTTGCAAAACTCTCAAATTCAATAGAAACTCGCATCAGAAGCCTTAGAGAAAGATACTCAAACGAGAAATGAAAAGATACACAATTGGAATAGTAAAGATACGCAAACGATGTAAAGATACTCAGTTTGAAAGAAACACACTCCCACACTTGCAAAACTCTCAAATTCAATAGAAACTCGCATCAGAAAGCCTTACAGAAAGATACTCAAACGAGAAATGAAAACATACACAATTGGAATAGTAAAGATACGCAAACGATGTAAAGATACTCAGTTTGAAAGAAACACACTCCCACACTTGCAAAACTCTCAAATACAATAGAAACTCGCATCAGAAAGCCTTACAGAAAGATACTCAAACGAGAAATGAAAAGATACACAATTGGAATAGTAAAGATACGCAAACGATGTAAAGATACACAATTGGAATAGTAAAGATACGTAAACGATGTAAAGATACTCAGTTTGAAAGAAACACACTCCCACACTTGCGAAACTCTCAAATTCAATAGAAACTCGCATCAGAAAGCCTTACAGAAAGATACTTAAACGAGAAATGAAAAGATACACAATTGGAATAGTAAAGATACGCAAACTATGTAAAGATACTCAGTTTGAAAGAAACACACTCCCACACTTGCAAAACTCTCAAATTCAATAGAAACTCGCATTAGAAAGCCTTACAGAAAGATACTCAAACGAGAAATGAAAAGATACACAATTGGAATAGTAAAGATACGCAAACGATGTAAACATACACAATTGGAATAGTAAAGATACGCAAACGATGTAAAGATACTCAGTTTGAAAGAAACACACTCCCACACTTGCAAAACTCTCAAATTCAATAGAAACTCGCATCAGAAAGCCATACAGAAAGATACTCAAACGAGAAATGAAAAGATACACAATTGGAATAGTAAAGATACGCAAACGATGTAAACATACACAATTGGAATAGTAAAGATACGCAAACGATGTAAAGATACTCAGTTTGAAAGAAACACACTCCCACACTTGCAAAACTCTCAAATTCAATAGAAACTCGCATCAGAAAGCCTTACAGAAAGATACTTAAACGAGAAATGAAAAGATACACAATTGGAATAGTAAAGATACGCAAACGATGTAAAGATACACAATTGGAATAGTAAAGATACGCAAACGATGTAAAGATATTCAGTTTGAAAGAAACACACTCCCACACTTGCAAAACTCTCAAATACAATAGAAACTGGCATCAGAAGCCTTACAGAAAGATACTCAAACGAGAAATGAAAAGATACACAATTGGAATAGTAAAGATACACAAACGATGTAAAGATACTCAGTTTGAAAGAAACACACTCCCACACTTGCAAAACTCTCAAATTAGATAGAAACTCGCATTAGAAAGCCTTACAGAAAGATACTCAAACGAGAAATGAAAAGATACACAATTAGAATAGTAAAGATACGCAAACGATGTAAAGATACACAATTGGAATAGTAAAGATACGCAAACGATGTAAAGATACTCAGTTTGAAAGAAACACACTCCCACACTTGCAAAACTCTCAAATTCAATAGAAACTCGCATCAGAAGCCTTAGAGAAAGATACTCAAACGAGAAATGAAAAGATACACAATTGGAATAGTAAAGATACGCAAACGATGTAAAGATACTCAGTTTGAAAGAAACACACTCCCACACTTGCAAAACTCTCAAATTCAATAGAAACTCGCATCAGAAAGCCTTACAGAAAGATACTCAAACGAGAAATGAAAAGATACACAATTGGAATAGTAAAGATACGCAAACGATGTAAAGATACTCAGTTTGAAAGAAACACACACCCACACTTGCAAAACTCTCAAATACAATAGAAACTCGCATCAGAAGCCTTACAGAAAGATACTCAAACGAGAAATGAAAAGATACACAATTGGAATAGTAAAGATACGCAAACGATGTAAAGATACACAATTGGAATAGTAAAGATACGCAAACGATGTAAAGATACTCAGTTTGAAAGAAACACACTCCCACACTTGCAAAACTCTCAAATTAGATAGAAACTCGCATTAGAAAGCCTTACAGAAAGATACTCAAACGAGAAATGAAAAGATACACAATTGGAATAGTAAAGATACGCAAACGATGTAAACATACACAATTGGAATAGTAAAGATACGCAAACGATGTAAAGATACTCAGTTTGAAAGAAACACACTCCCACACTTGCGAAACTCTCAAATTCAATAGAAACTCGCATCAGAAAGCCTTACAGAAAGATACTTAAACGAGAAATGAAAAGATACACAATTGGAATAGTAAAGATACGCAAACTATGTAAAGATACTCAATTTGAAAGAAACACACTCCCACACTTGCAAAACTCTCAAATTCAATAGAAACTCGCATTAGAAAGCCTTACAGAAAGATACTCAAACGAGAAATGAAAAGATACACAATTGGAATAGTAAAGATACGCAAACGATGTAAACATACACAATTGGAATAGTAAAGATACGCAAACGATGTAAAGATACTCAGTTTGAAAGAAACACACTCCCACACTTGCAAAACTCTCAAATACAATAGAAACTCGCATCAGAAGCCTTACAGAAAGATACTCAAATGAGAAATGAAAAGATACACAATTGGAATAGTAAAGATACGCAAACGATGTAAAGATACATAATTGGAATAGTAAAGATACGCAAACGATGTAAAGATACTCAGTTTGAAAGAAACACACTCCCACACTTGCAAAACTCTCAAATACAATAGAAACTCGCATCAGAAAGCCTTACAGAAAGATACTCAAACGAGAAATGAAAAGATACACAATTGGAATAGTAAAGATACGCAAACGATGTAAAGATACACAATTGGAATAGTAAAGATACGTAAACGATGTAAAGATACTCAGTTTGAAAGAAACACACTCCCACACTTGCGAAACTCTCAAATTCAATAGAAACTCGCATCAGAAAGCCTTACAGAAAGATACTTGAACGAGAAATGAAAAGATACACAATTGGAATAGTAAAGATACGCAAACTATGTAAAGATACTCAGTTTGAAAGAAACACACTCCCACACTTGCAAAACTCTCAAATTCAATAGAAACTCGCATTAGAAAGCCTTACAGAAAGATACTCAAACGAGAAATGAAAAGATACACAATTGGAATAGTAAAGATACGCAAACGATGTAAACATACACAATTGGAATAGTAAAGATACGCAAACGATGTAAAGATACTCAGTTTGAAAGAAACACACTCCCACACTTGCAAAACTCTCAAATTCAATAGAAACTCGCATCAGAAAGCCATACAGAAAGATACTCAAACGAGAAATGAAAAGATACACAATTGGAATAGTAAAGATACGCAAACGATGTAAACATACACAATTGGAATAGTAAAGATACGCAAACGATGTAAAGATACTCAGTTTGAAAGAAACACACTCCCACACTTGCAAAACTCTCAAATTCAATAGAAACTCGCATCAGAAAGCCTTACAGAAAGATACTTAAACGAGAAATGAAAAGATACACAATTGGAATAGTAAAGATACGCAAACGATGTAAAGATACACAATTGGAATAGTAAAGATACGCAAACGATGTAAAGATATTCAGTTTGAAAGAAACACACTCCCACACTTGCAAAACTCTCAAATACAATAGAAACTGGCATCAGAAGCCTTACAGAAAGATACTCAAACGAGAAATGAAAAGATACACAATTGGAATAGTAAAGATACGCAAACGATGTAAAGATACTCAGTTTGAAAGAAACACACTCCCACACTTGCAAAACTCTCAAATTAGATAGAAACTCGCATTAGAAAGCCTTACAGAAAGATACTCAAATGAGAAATGAAAAGATACTCAATTAGAATAGTAAAGATACGCAAACGATGTAAAGATACACAATTGGAATAGTAAAGATACGCAAACGATGTAAAGATACTCAGTTTGAAAGAAACACACTCCCACACTTGCAAAACTCTCAAATTCAATAGAAACTCGCATCAGAAGCCTTAGAGAAAGATACTCAAACGAGAAATGAAAAGATACACAATTGGAATAGTAAAGATACGCAAACGATGTAAAGATACTCAGTTTGAAAGAAACACACTCCCACACTTGCAAAACTCTCAAATTCAATAGAAACTCGCATCAGAAAGCCTTACAGAAAGATACTCAAACGAGAAATGAAAAGATACACAATTGGAATAGTAAAGATACGCAAACGATGTAAAGATACTCAGTTTGAAAGAAACACACTCCCACACTTGCAAAACTCTCAAATTCAATAGAAACTCGCATCAGAAAGCCATACAGAAAGATACTCAAACGAGAAATGAAAAGATACACAATTAGAATAGTAAAGATACGCAAACGATGTAAAGATACACAATTGTAATAGTAAAGATACGCAAACGATGTAAAGACACTCAGTTTGAAAGAAACACACTCCCACACTTGCAAAACTCTCAAATTCAATAGAAACTCGCATCAGAAAGCCATACAGAAAGATACTTAAACGAGAAATGAAAAGATACACAATTGGAATAGTAAAGATACGCAAACGATGTAAAGATACACAATTGGAATAGTAAAGATACGCAAACGATGTAAAGATACTCAGTTTGAAAGAAACACACTCCCACACTTGCAAAACTCTCAAATACAATAGAAACTCGCATCAGAAGCCTTACAGAAAGATACTCAAATGAGAAATGAAAAGATACACAATTGGAATAGTAAAGATACGCAAACGATGTAAAGATACATAATTGGAATAGTAAAGATACGCAAACGATGTAAAGATACTCAGTTTGAAAGAAACACACTCCCACACTTGCGAAACTCTCAAATTCAATAGAAACTCGCATCAGAAAGCCTTACAGAAAGATACTTAAACGAGAAATGAAAAGATACACAATTGGAATAGTAAAGATACGCAAACTATGTAAAGATACTCAGTTTGAAAGAAACACACTCCCACACTTGCAAAACTCTCAAATTCAATAGAAACTCGCATTAGAAAGCCTTACAGAAAGATACTCAAACGAGAAATGAAAAGATACACAATTGGAATAGTAAAGATACGCAAACGATGTAAACATACACAATTGGAATAGTAAAGATACGCAAACGATGTAAAGATACTCAGTTTGAAAGAAACACACTCCCACACTTGCAAAACTCTCAAATTCAATAGAAACTCGCATCAGAAAGCCATACAGAAAGATACTCAAACGAGAAATGAAAAGATACACAATTGGAATAGTAAAGATACGCAAACGATGTAAACATACACAATTGGAATAGTAAAGATACGCAAACGATGTAAAGATACTCAGTTTGAAAGAAACACACTCCCACACTTGCGAAACTCTCAAATTCAATAGAAACTCGCATCAGAAAGCCTTACAGAAAGATACTTAAACGAGAAATGAAAAGATACACAATTGGAATAGTAAAGATACGCAAACTATGTAAAGATACTCAATTTGAAAGAAACACACTCCCACACTTGCAAAACTCTCAAATTCAATAGAAACTCGCATTAGAAAGCCTTACAGAAAGATACTCAAACGAGAAATGAAAAGATACACAATTGGAATAGTAAAGATACGCAAACGATGTAAACATACACAATTGGAATAGTAAAGATACGCAAACGATGTAAAGATACTCAGTTTGAAAGAAACACACTCCCACACTTGCAAAACTCTCAAATACAATAGAAACTCGCATCAGAAGCCTTACAGAAAGATACTCAAATGAGAAATGAAAAGATACACAATTGGAATAGTAAAGATACGCAAACGATGTAAAGATACATAATTGGAATAGTAAAGATACGCAAACGATGTAAAGATACTCAGTTTGAAAGAAACACACTCCCACACTTGCAAAACTCTCAAATACAATAGAAACTCGCATCAGAAAGCCTTACAGAAAGATACTCAAACGAGAAATGAAAAGATACACAATTGGAATAGTAAAGATACGCAAACGATGTAAAGATACACTATTGGAATAGTAAAGATACGTAAACGATGTAAAGATACTCAGTTTGAAAGAAACACACTCCCACACTTGCGAAACTCTCAAATTCAATAGAAACTCGCATCAGAAAGCCTTACAGAAAGATACTTAAACGAGAAATGAAAAGATACACAATTGGAATAGTAAAGATACGCAAACTATGTAAAGATACTCAGTTTGAAAGAAACACACTCCCACACTTGCAAAACTCTCAAATTCAATAGAAACTCGCATTAGAAAGCCTTACAGAAAGATACTCAAACGAGAAATGAAAAGATACACAATTGGAATAGTAAAGATACGCAAACGATGTAAACATACACAATTGGAATAGTAAAGATACGCAAACGATGTAAAGATACTCAGTTTGAAAGAAACACACTCCCACACTTGCAAAACTCTCAAATTCAATAGAAACTCGCATCAGAAAGCCATACAGAAAGATACTCAAACGAGAAATGAAAAGATACACAATTGGAATAGTAAAGATACGCAAACGATGTAAACATACACAATTGGAATAGTAAAGATACGCAAACGATGTAAAGATACTCAGTTTGAAAGAAACACACTCCCACACTTGCAAAACTCTCAAATTCAATAGAAACTCGCATCAGAAAGCCTTACAGAAAGATACTTAAACGAGAAATGAAAAGATACACAATTGGAATAGTAAAGATACGCAAACGATGTAAAGATACACAATTGGAATAGTAAAGATACGCAAACGATGTAAAGATATTCAGTTTGAAAGAAACACACTCCCACACTTGCAAAACTCTCAAATACAATAGAAACTGGCATCAGAAGCCTTACAGAAAGATACTCAAACGAGAAATGAAAAGATACACAATTGGAATAGTAAAGATACGCAAACGATGTAAAGATACTCAGTTTGAAAGAAACACACTCCCACACTTGCAAAACTCTCAAATTAGATAGAAACTCGCATTAGAAAGCCTTACAGAAAGATACTCAAACGAGAAATGAAAAGATACACAATTAGAATAGTAAAGATACGCAAACGATGTAAAGATACACAATTGGAATAGTAAAGATACGCAAACGATGTAAAGATACTCAGTTTGAAAGAAACACACTCCCACACTTGCAAAACTCTCAAATTCAATAGAAACTCGCATCAGAAGCCTTAGAGAAAGATACTCAAACGAGAAATGAAAAGATACACAATTGGAATAGTAAAGATACGCAAACGATGTAAAGATACTCAGTTTGAAAGAAACACACTCCCACACTTGCAAAACTCTCAAATTCAATAGAAACTCGCATCAGAAAGCCTTACAGAAAGATACTCAAACGAGAAATGAAAAGATACACAATTGGAATAGTAAAGATACGCAAACGATGTAAAGATACTCAGTTTGAAAGAAACACACTCCCACACTTGCAAAACTCTCAAATTCAATAGAAACTCGCATCAGAAAGCCATACAGAAAGATACTCAAACGAGAAATGAAAAGATACACAATTGGAATAGTAAAGATACGCAAACGATGTAAAGACACTCAGTTTGAAAGAAACACACTCCCACACTTGCAAAACTCTCAAATTCAATAGAAACTCGCATCAGAAAGCCATACAGAAAGATACTCAAACGAGAAATGAAAAGATACACAATTGGAATAGTAAAGATACGCAAACGATGTAAACATACACAATTGGAATAGTAAAGATACGCAAACGATGTAAAGATACTCAGTTTGAAAGAAACACACTCCCACACTTGCAAAACTCTCAAAATCAATAGAAACTCGCATCAGAAAGCCTTACAGAAAGATACTCAAACGAGAAATGAAAAGATACACAATTGGAATAGTAAAGATACGCAAACGATGTAAAGATACTCAGTTTGAAAGAAACACACTCCCACACTTGCAAAACTCTCAAATTCAATAGAAACTCGCATCAGAAGCCTTAGAGAAAGATACTCAAACGAGAAATGAAAAGATACACAATTGGAATAGTAAAGATACGCAAACGATGTAAAGATACACAATTGGAATAGTAAAGATACGCAAACGATGTAAAGATACTCAGTTTGAAAGAAACACACTCCCACACTTGCGAAACTCTCAAATTCAATAGAAACTCGCATCAGAAAGCCTTACAGAAAGATACTTAAACGAGAAATGAAAAGATACACAATTGGAATAGTAAAGATACGCAAACTATGTAAAGATACTCAGTTTGAAAGAAACACACTCCCACACTTGCAAAACTCTCAAATTCAATAGAAACTCGCATCAGAAAGCCTTACAGAAAGATACTTAAACGAGAAATGAAAAGATACACAATTGGAATAGTAAAGATACGCAAACGATGTAAAGATACACAATTGGAATAGTAAAGATACGCAAACGATGTAAAGATATTCAGTTTGAAAGAAACACACTCCCACACTTGCAAAACTCTCAAATACAATAGAAACTCGCATCAGAAGCCTTACAGAAAGATACTCAAACGAGAAATGAAAAGATACACAATTGGAATAGTAAAGATACGCAAACGATGTAAAGATACACAATTGGAATAGTAAAGATACATAAACGATGTAAAGATACTCAGTTTGAAAGAAACACACTCCCACACTTGCGAAACTCTCAAATTCAATAGAAACTCGCATCAGAAAGCCTTACAGAAAGATACTCAAACGAGAAATGAAAAGATACACAATTGGAATAGTAAAGATACGCAAACGATGTAAAGATACACAATTGGAATAGTAAAGATACGCAAACGATGTAAAGATATTCAGTTTGAAAGAAACACACTCCCACACTTGCAAAACTCTCAAATACAATAGAAACTGGCATCAGAAGCCTTACAGAAAGATACTCAAACGAGAAATGAAAAGATACACAATTGGAATAGTAAAGATACGCAAACGATGTAAAGATACTCAGTTTGAAAGAAACACACTCCCACACTTGCAAAACTCTCAAATTAGATAGAAACTCGCATTAGAAAGCCTTACAGAAAGATACTCAAACGAGAAATGAAAAGATACACAATTAGAATAGTAAAGATACGCAAACGATGTAAACATACACAATTGGAATAGTAAAGATACGCAAACGATGTAAAGATACTCAGTTTGAAAGAAACACACTCCCACACTTGCAAAACTCTCAAATTCAATAGAAACTCGCATCAGAAGCCTTAGAGAAAGATACTCAAACGAGAAATGAAAAGATACACAATTGGAATAGTAAAGATACGCAAACGATGTAAAGATACACAATTGGAATAGTAAAGATACGCAAACGATGTAAAGATACTCAGTTTGAAAGAAACACACTCCCACACTTGCAAAACTCTCAAATTCAATAGAAACTCGCATCAGAAGCCTTAGAGAAAGATACTCAAACGAGAAATGAAAAGATACACAATTGGAATAGTAAAGATACGCAAACGATGTAAAGATACACAATTGGAATAGTAAAGATACGCAAACGATGTAAAGATACTCAGTTTGAAAGAAACACACTCCCACACTTGCAAAACTCTCAAATTCAATAGAAACTCGCATCAGAAAGCCTTACAGAAAGATACTCAAACGAGAAATGAAAAGATACACAATTGGAATAGTAAAGATACGCAAACGATGTAAAGATACTCAGTTTGAAAGAAACACACTCCCACACTTGCAAAACTCTCAAATTCAATAGAAACTCGCATCAGAAGCCTTACAGAAAGATACTCAAACGAGAAATGAAAAGATACACAATTGGAATAGTAAAGATACGCAAACGATGTAAAGATACATAATTGGAATAGTAAAGATACGTAAACGATGTAAAGATACTCAGTTTGAAAGAAACACACTCCCACACTTGCGAAACTCTCAAATTCAATAGAAACTCGCATCAGAAAGCCTTACAGAAAGATACTTAAACGAGAAATGAAAAGATACACAATTGGAATAGTAAAGATACGCAAACTATGTAAAGATACTCAGTTTGAAAGAAACACACTCCCACACTTGCAAAACTCTCAAATTCAATAGAAACTCGCATTAGAAAGCCTTACAGAAAGATACTCAAACGAGAAATGAAAAGATACACAATTGGAATAGTAAAGATACGCAAACGATGTAAACATACACAATTGGAATAGTAAAGATACGCAAACGATGTAAAGATACTCAGTTTGAAAGAAACACACTCCCACACTTGCAAAACTCTCAAATTCAATAGAAACTCGCATCAGAAAGCCATACAGAAAGATACGCAAACGAGAAATGAAAAGATACACAATTGGAATAGTAAAGATACGCAAACGATGTAAAGATACTCAGTTTCAAAGAAACACACTCCCACACTTGCAAAACTCTCAAAATCAATAGAAACTCGCATCAGAAAGCCTTACAGAAAGATACTCAAACGAGAAATGAAAAGATACACAATTGGAATAGTAAAGATACGCAAACGATGTAAAGATACTCAGTTTGAAAGAAACACACTCCCACACTTGCAAAACTCTCAAATTCAATAGAAACTCGCATCAGAAGCCTTAGAGAAAGATACTCAAACGAGAAATGAAAAGATACACAATTGGAATAGTAAAGATACGCAAACGATGTAAAGATACACAATTGGAATAGTAAAGATACGCAAACGATGTAAAGATACTCAGTTTGAAAGAAACACACTCCCACACTTGCAAAACTCTCAAATACAATAGAAACTCGCATCAGAAGCCTTACAGAAAGATACTCAAACGAGAAATGAAAAGATACACAATTGGAATAGTAAAGATACGCAAACGATGTAAAGATACATAATTGGAATAGTAAAGATACGCAAACGATGTAAAGATACTCAGTTTGAAAGAAACACACTCCCACACTTGCAAAACTCTCAAGTACAATAGAAACTCGCATCAGAAAGCCTTACAGAAAGATACTCAAACGAGAAATGAAAAGATACACAATTGGAATAGTAAAGATACGCAAACGATGTAAAGATACACAATTGGAATAGTAAAGATACGTAAACGATGTAAAGATACTCAGTTTGAAAGAAACACACTCCCACACTTGCGAAACTCTCAAATTCAATAGAAACTCGCATCAGAAAGCCTTACAGAAAGATACTTAAACGAGAAATGAAAAGATACACAATTGGAATAGTAAAGATACGCAAACTATGTAAAGATACTCAGTTTGAAAGAAACACACTCCCACACTTGCAAAACTCTCAAATTCAATAGAAACTCGCATTAGAAAGCCTTACAGAAAGATACTCAAACGAGAAATGAAAAGATACACAATTGGAATAGTAAAGATACGCAAACGATGTAAACATACACAATTGGAATAGTAAAGATACGCAAACGATGTAAAGATACTCAGTTTGAAAGAAACACACTCCCACACTTGCAAAACTCTCAAATTCAATAGAAACTCGCATCAGAAAGCCATACAGAAAGATACTCAAACGAGAAATGAAAAGATACACAATTGGAATAGTAACGATACGCAAACGATGTAAACATACACAATTGGAATAGTAAGGATACGCAAACGATGTAAAGATACTCAGTTTGAAAGAAACACACTCCCACACTTGCAAAACTCTCAAATTCAATAGAAACTCGCATCAGAAAGCCTTACAGAAAGATACTTAAACGAGAAATGAAAAGATACACAATTGGAATAGTAAAGATACGCAAACGATGTAAAGATACACAATTGGAATAGTAAAGATACGCAAACGATGTAAAGATATTCAGTTTGAAAGAAACACACTCCCACACTTGCAAAACTCTCAAATACAATAGAAACTGGCATCAGAAGCCTTACAGAAAGATACTCAAACGAGAAATGAAAAGATACACAATTGGAATAGTAAAGATACGCAAACGATGTAAAGATACTCAGTTTGAAAGAAACACACTCCCACACTTGCAAAACTCTCAAATTAGATAGAAACTCGCATTAGAAAGCCTTACAGAAAGATACTCAAACGAGAAATGAAAAGATACACAATTAGAATAGTAAAGATACGCAAACGATGTAAAGATACACAATTGGAATAGTAAAGATACGCAAACGATGTAAAGATACTCAGTTTGAAAGAAACACACTCCCACACTTGCAAAACTCTCAAATTCAATAGAAACTCGCATCAGAAGCCTTAGAGAAAGATACTCAAACGAGAAATGAAAAGATACACAATTGGAATAGTAAAGATACGCAAACGATGTAAAGATACACAATTGGAATAGTAAAGATACGCAAACGATGTAAAGATACTCAGTTTGAAAGAAATACACTCCCACACTTGCAAAACTCTCAAATTCAATAGAAACTCGCATCAGAAAGCCTTACAGAAAGATACTTAAACGAGAAATGAAAAGATACACAATTGGAATAGTAAAGATACGCAAACGATGTAAAGATACACAATTGGAATAGTAAAGATACGCAAACGATGTAAAGATACTCAGTTTGAAAGAAACACACTCCCACACTTGCAAAACTCTCAAATTCAATAGAAACTCGCATCAGAAAGCCATACAGAAAGATACTTAAACGAGAAATGAAAAGATACACAATTGGAATAGTAAAGATACGCAAACGATGTAAAGATACACAATTGGAATAGTAAAGATACGCAAACGATGTAAAGATACTCAGTTTGAAAGAAACACACTCCCACACTTGCAAAACTCTCAAAATCAATAGAAACTCGCATCAGAAAGCCTTACAGAAAGATACTCAAACGAGAAATGAAAAGATACACAATTGGAATAGTAAAGATACGCAAACGATGTAAAGATACTCAGTTTGAAAGAAACACACTCCCACACTTGCAAAACTCTCAAATTCAATAGAAACTCGCATCAGAAGCCTTAGAGAAAGATACTCAAACGAGAAATGAAAAGATACACAATTGGAATAGTAAAGATACGCAAACGATGTAAAGATACACAATTGGAATAGTAAAGATACGCAAACGATGTAAAGATACTCAGTTTGAAAGAAACACACTCCCACACTTGCAAAACTCTCAAATACAATAGAAACTCGCATCAGAAGCCTTACAGAAAGATACTCAAACGAGAAATGAAAAGATACACAATTGGAATAGTAAAGATACGCAAACGATGAAAAGATACACAATTGGAATAGTAAAGATACGCAAACGATGTAAAGATACTCAGTTTGAAAGAAACACACTCCCACACTTGCAAAACTCTCAAATTCAATAGAAACTCGCATCAGAAGCCTTAGAGAAAGATACTCAAACGAGAAATGAAAAGATACACAATTGGAATAGTAAAGATACGCAAACGATGTAAAGATACACAATTGGAATAGTAAAGATACGCAAACGATGTAAAGATACTCAGTTTGAAAGAAACACACTCCCACACTTGCGAAACTCTCAAATTCAATAGAAACTCGCATCAGAAAGCCTTACAGAAAGATACTTAAACGAGAAATGAAAAGATACACAATTGGAATAGTAAAGATACGCAAACTATGTAAAGATACTCAGTTTGAAAGAAACACACTCCCACACTTGCAAAACTCTCAAATTCAATAGAAACTCGCATTAGAAAGCCTTACAGAAAGATACTCAAACGAGAAATGAAAAGATACACAATTGGAATAGTAAAGATACGCAAACGATGTAAAGATACACAATTGGAATAGTAAAGATACGCAAACGATGTAAAGATACTCAGTTTGAAAGAAACACACTCCCACACTTGCAAAACTCTCAAATTCAATAGAAACTCGCATCAGAAAGCCTTACAGAAAGATACTCAAACGAGAAATGAAAAGATACACAATTGGAATAGTAAAGATACGCAAACGATGTAAAGATACTCAGTTTGAAAGAAACACACTCCCACACTTGCAAAACTCTCAAATTCAATAGAAACTCGCATCAGAAAGCCTTACAGAAAGATACTTAAACGAGAAATGAAAAGATACACAATTGGAATAGTAAAGATACGCAAACGATGTAAAGATACACAATTGGAATAGTAAAGATACGCAAACGATGTAAAGATATTCAGTTTGAAAGAAACACACTCCCACACTTGCAAAACTCTCATATACAATAGAAACTGGCATCAGAAGCCTTACAGAAAGATACTCAAATGAGAAATGAAAAGATACACAATTGGAATAGTAAAGATACGCAAACGATGTAAAGATACACAATTGGAATAGTAAAGATACGCAAACGATGTAAAGATACTCAGTTTGAAAGAAACACACTCCCACACTTGCGAAACTCTCAAATTCAATAGAAACTCGCATCAGAAAGCCTTACAGAAAGATACTTAAACGAGAAATGAAAAGATACACAATTGGAATAGTAAAGATACGCAAACTATGTAAAGATACTCAATTTGAAAGAAACACACTCCCACACTTGCAAAACTCTCAAATTCAATAGAAACTCGCATTAGAAAGCCTTACAGAAAGATACTCAAACGAGAAATGAAAAGATACACAATTGGAATAGTAAAGATACGCAAACGATGTAAAGATACACAATTGGAATAGTAAAGATACGCAAACGATGTAAAGATACTCAGTTTGAAAGAAACACACTCCCACACTTGCAAAACTCTCAAATTCAATAGAAACTCGCATTAGAAAGCCTTACAGAAAGATACTCAAACGAGAAATGAAAAGATACACAATTGGAATAGTAAAGATACGCAAACGATGTAAAGATACACAATTGGAATAGTAAAGATACGCAAACGATGTAAAGATACTCAGTTTGAAAGAAACACACTCCCAGACTTGCAAAACTCTCAAATACAATAGAAACTCGCATCAGAAGCCTTACAGAAAGATACTCAAACTAGAAATGAAAAGATACACAATTGGAATAGTAAAGATACGCAAACGATGTAAAGATACACAATTGGAATAGTAAAGATACGCAAACGATGTAAAGATACTCAGTTTGAAAGAAACACACTCCCACACTTGCAAAACTCTCATATACAATAGAAACTGGCATCAGAAGCCTTACAGAAAGATACTCAAATGAGAAATGAAAAGATACACAATTGGAATAGTAAAGATACGCAAACGATGTAAAGATACTCAGTTTGAAAAAAACACACTCCCACACTTGCGAAACTCTCAAATTCAATAGAAACTCGCATCAGAAAGCCTTACAGAAAGATACTTAAACGAGAAATGAAAAGATACACAATTGGAATAGTAAAGATACGCAAACTATGTAAAGATACTCAGTTTGAAAGAAACACACTCCCACACTTGCAAAACTCTCAAATTCAATAGAAACTCGCATTAGAAAGCCTTACAGAAAGATACTCAAACGAGAAATGAAAAGATACACAATTGGAATAGTAAAGATACGCAAACGATGTAAAGATACACAATTGGAATAGTAAAGATACGCAAACGATGTAAAGATACTCAGTTTGAAAGAAACACACTCCCAGACTTGCAAAACTCTCAAATACAATAGAAACTCGCATCAGAAGCCTTACAGAAAGATACTCAAACTAGAAATGAAAAGATACACAATTGGAATAGTAAAGATACGCAAACGATGTAAAGATACACAATTGGAATAGTAAAGATACGCAAACGATGTAAAGATATTCAGTTTGAAAGAAACACACTCCCACACTTGCAAAACTCTCATATACAATAGAAACTGGCATCAGAAGCCTTACAGAAAGATACTCAAATGAGAAATGAAAAGATACACAATTGGAATAGTAAAGATACGCAAACGATGTAAAGATACTCAGTTTGAAAAAAACACACTCCCACACTTGCAAAACTCTCAAATACAATAGAAACTCGCATCAGAAGCCTTACAAAAAGATACTCAAACTAGAAATGAAAAGATACACAATTGGAATAGTAAAGATACGCAAACGATGTAAAGATACACAATTGGAATAGTAAAGATACGCAAACGATGTAAAGATATTCAGTTTGAAAGAAACACACTCCCACACTTGCAAAACTCTCATATACAATAGAAACTGGCATCAGAAGCCTTACAGAAAGATACTCAAATGAGAAATGAAAAGATACACAATTGGAATAGTAAAGATACGCAAACGATGTAAAGATACTCAGTTTGAAAAAAACACACTCCCACACTTGCGAAACTCTCAAATTCAATAGAAACTCGCATCAGAAAGCCTTACAGAAAGATACTTAAACGAGAAATGAAAAGATACACAATTGGAATAGTAAAGATACGCAAACTATGTAAAGATACTCAGTTTGAAAGAAACACACTCCCACACTTGCAAAACTCTCAAATTCAATAGAAACTCGCATTAGAAAGCCTTACAGAAAGATACTCAAACGAGAAATGAAAAGATACACAATTGGAATAGTAAAGATACGCAAACGATGTAAAGATACACAATTGGAATAGTAAAGATACGCAAACGATGTAAAGATACTCAGTTTGAAAGAAACACACTCCCAGACTTGCAAAACTCTCAAATACAATAGAAACTCGCATCAGAAGCCTTACAGAAAGATACTCAAACTAGAAATGAAAAGATACACAATTGGAATAGTAAAGATACGCAAACGATGTAAAGATACACAATTGGAATAGTAAAGATACGCAAACGATGTAAAGATATTCAGTTTGAAAGAAACACACTCCCACACTTGCAAAACTCTCATATACAATAGAAACTGGCATCAGAAGCCTTACAGAAAGATACTCAAATGAGAAATGAAAAGATACACAATTGGAATAGTAAAGATACGCAAACGATGTAAAGATACTCAGTTTGAAAAAAACACACTCCCACACTTGCAAAACTCTCAAATTCAATAGAAACTCGCATCAGAAAGCCATACAGAAAGATACTCAAACGAGAAATGAAAAGATACACAATTGGAATAGTAAAGATACGCAAACGATGTAAAGATACACAATTGGAATAGTAAAGATACGCAAACGATGTAAAGATACTCAGTTTGAAAGAAACACACTCCCACACTTGCAAAACTCTCAAATACAATAGAAACTCGCATCAGAAGCCTTACAGAAAGATACTCAAACGAGAAATGAAAAGATACACAATTGGAATAGTAAAGATACGCAAACGATGTAAAGATACACAATTGGAATAGTATAGATACGCAAACGATGTAAAGATACTCAGTTTGAAAGAAACACACTCCCACACTTGCAAAACTCTCAAATACAATAGAAACTGGCATCAGAAGCCTTACAGAAAGATACTCAAACGAGAAATGAAAAGATACACAATTGGAATAGTAAAGATACGCAAACGATGTAAAGATACTCAGTTTGAAAGAAACACACTCCCACACTTGCAAAACTCTCAAATTAGATAGAAACTCGCATTAGAAAGCCTTACAGAAAGATACTCAAACGAGAAATGAAAAGATACACAATTGGAATAGTAAAGATACGCAAACGATGTAAAGATACACAATTGGAATAGTAAAGATACGCAAACGATGTAAAGATACTCAGTTTGAAAGAAACACACTCCCACACTTGCAAAACTCTCAAATTCAATAGAAACTCGCATCAGAAAGCCTTACAGAAAGATACTCAAACGAGAAATGAAAAGATACACAATTGGAATAGTAAAGATACGCAAACGATGTAAAGATACACAATTGGAATAGTAAAGATACGCAAACGATGTAAAGACTCTCAGTTTGAAAGAAACACACTCCCACACTTGCAAAACTCTCAAATTCAATAGAAACTCGCATTAGAAAGCCTTACAGAAAGATACTCAAACGAGAAATGAAAAGATACACAATTGGAATAGTAAAGATACGCAAACGATGTAAAGATACACAATTGGAATAGTAAAGATACGCAAACGATGTAAAGATACTCAGTTTGAAAGAAACACACTCCCACACTTGCAAAACTCTCAAATTCAATAGAAACTCGCATCAGAAAGCCTTACAGAAAGATACTCAAACGAGAAATGAAAAGATACACAATTGGAATAGTAAAGATACGCAAACGATGTAAAGATACTCAGTTTGAAAGAAACACACTCCCACACTTGCAAAACTCTCAAATTCAATAGAAACTCGCATCAGAAAGCCTTACAGAAAGATACTTAAACGAGAAATGAAAAGATACACAATTGGAATAGTAAAGATACGCAAACGATGTAAAGATACACAATTGGAATAGTAAAGATACGCAAACGATGTAAAGATATTCAGTTTGAAAGAAACACACTCCCACACTTGCAAAACTCTCATATACAATAGAAACTGGCATCAGAAGCCTTACAGAAAGATACTCAAATGAGAAATGAAAAGATACACAATTGGAATAGTAAAGATACGCAAACGATGTAAAGATACTCAGTTTGAAAAAAACACACTCCCACACTTGCAAAACTCTCAAATACAATAGAAACTCGCATCAGAAGCCTTACAAAAAGATACTCAAACGAGAAATGAAAAGATACACAATTGGAATAGTAAAGATACGCAAACGATGTAAAGATACATAATTGGAATAGTAAAGATACGCAAACGATGTAAAGATACTCAGTTTGAAAGAAACACACTCCCACACTTGCAAAACTCTCAAATTCAATAGAAACTCGCATCAGAAAGCCTTACAGAAAGATACTTAAACGAGAAATGAAAAGATACACAATTGGAATAGTAAAGATACGCAAACGATGTAAAGATATTCAGTTTGAAAGAAACACACTCCCACACTTGCAAAACTCTCATATACAATAGAAACTGGCATCAGAAGCCTTACAGAAAGATACTCAAATGAGAAATGAAAAGATACACAATTGGAATAGTAAAGATACGCAAACGATGTAAAGATACTCAGTTTGAAAGAAACACACTCCCACACTTGCAAAACTCTCAAATACAATAGAAACTCGCATCAGAAGCCTTACAGAAAGATACTCAAACGAGAAATGAAAAGATACACAATTGGAATAGTAAAGATACGCAAACGATGTAAAGATACTCAGTTTGAAAGAAACACACTCCCACACTTGCAAAACTCTCAAATTCAATAGAAACTCGCATCAGAAAGCCTTACAGAAAGATACTCAAACGAGAAATGAAAAGATACACAATTGGAATAGTAAAGATACGCAAACGATGTAAAGATACGCAAACAATGTAAAGATACTCAGTTTGAAAGAAACACACTCCCAGACTTGTAAAACTCTCAAATACAATAGGAACTCGCATCAGAACCCTTACAGAAAGATACTCAAACGGGAAATGAAAAGATACACAATTGGAATAGTAAAGATACGCAAACGATGTAAAGATACTCAGTTTGAAAGAAACACACTCCCAGACTTGCAAAACTCTCAAATACAATAGAAACTCGCATCAGAAGCCTTACAGAAAGATACTCAAACTAGAAATGAAAAGATACACAATTGGAATAGTAAAGATACGCAAACGATGTAAAGATACACAATTGGAATAGTAAAGATACGCAAACGATGTAAAGATACTCAGTTTGAAAGAAACACACTCCCACACTTGCAAAACTCTCATATACAATAGAAACTGGCATCAGAAGCCTTACAGAAAGATACTCAAATGAGAAATGAAAAGATACACAATTGGAATAGTAAAGATACGCAAACGATGTAAAGATACTCAGTTTGAAAAAAACACACTCCCACACTTGCAAAACTCTCAAATACAATAGAAACTCGCATCAGAAGCCTTACAAAAAGATACTCAAACGAGAAATGAAAAGATACACAATTGGAATAGTAAAGATACGCAAACGATGTAAAGATACATAATTGGAATAGTAAAGATACGCAAACGATGTAAAGATACTCAGTTTGAAAGAAACACACTCCCACACTTGCAAAACTCTCAAATACAATAGAAACTCGCATCAGAAGCCTTACAGAAAGATACTCAAACGAGAAATGAAAAGATACACAATTGGAATAGTAAAGATACGCAAACGATGTAAAGATACGCAAACAATGTAAAGATACTCAGTTTGAAAGAAACACACTCCCAGACTTGTAAAACTCTCAAATACAATAGGAACTCGCATCAGAACCCTTACAGAAAGATACTCAAACGGGAAATGAAAAGATACACAATTGGAATAGTAAAGATACGCAAACGATGTAAAGATACTCAGTTTGAAAGAAACACACTCCCAGACTTGCAAAACTCTCAAATACAATAGAAACTCGCATCAGAAGCCTTACAGAAAGATACTCAAACTAGAAATGAAAAGATACACAATTGGAATAGTAAAGATACGCAAACGATGTAAAGATACTCAGTTTGAAAGAAACACACTCCCAGACTTGCAAAACTCTCAAATTCAATAGAAACTCGCATCAGAAAGCCATACAGAAAGATACTCAAACGAGAAATGAAAAGATACACAATTGGAATAGTAAAGATACGCAAACGATGTAAAGATACTCAGTTTGAAAAAAACACACTCCCACACTTGCAAAACTCTCAAATACAATAGAAACTCGCATCAGAAGCCTTACAAAAAGATACTCAAACGAGAAATGAAAAGATACACAATTGGAATAGTAAAGATACGCAAACGATGTAAAGATACATAATTGGAATAGTAAAGATACGCAAACGATGTAAAGATACTCAGTTTGAAAGAAACACACTCCCACACTTGCAAAACTCTCAAATTCAATAGAAACTCGCATCAGAAAGCCTTACAGAAAGATACTTAAACGAGAAATGAAAAGATACACAATTGGAATAGTAAAGATACGCAAACGATGTAAAGATATTCAGTTTGAAAGAAACACACTCCCACACTTGCAAAACTCTCAAATTCAATAGAAACTCGCATCAGAAAGCCATACAGAAAGATACTCAAACGAGAAATGAAAAGATACACAATTGGAATAGTAAAGATACGCAAACGATGTAAAGATACTCAGTTTGAAAGAAACACACTCCCACACTTGCAAAACTCTCAAATTCAATAGAAACTCGCATCAGAAAGCCTTACAGAAAGATACTTAAACGAGAAATGAAAAGATACACAATTGGAATAGTAAAGATACGCAAACGATGTAAAGATACACAATTGGAATAGTAAAGATACGCAAACGATGTAAAGATATTCAGTTTGAAAGAAACACACTCCCACACTTGCAAAACTCTCATATACAATAGAAACTGGCATCAGAAGCCTTACAGAAAGATACTCAAATGAGAAATGAAAAGATACACAATTGGAATAGTAAAGATACGCAAACGATGTAAAGATACTCAGTTTGAAAAAAACACACTCCCACACTTGCAAAACTCTCAAATACAATAGAAACTCGCATCAGAAGCCTTACAAAAAGATACTCAAACGAGAAATGAAAAGATACACAATTGGAATAGTAAAGATACGCAAACGATGTAAAGATACATAATTGGAATAGTAAAGATACGCAAACGATGTAAAGATACTCAGTTTGAAAGAAACACACTCCCACACTTGCAAAACTCTCAAATTCAATAGAAACTCGCATCAGAAAGCCTTACAGAAAGATACTTAAACGAGAAATGAAAAGATACACAATTGGAATAGTAAAGATACGCAAACGATGTAAAGATATTCAGTTTGAAAGAAACACACTCCCACACTTGCAAAACTCTCATATACAATAGAAACTGGCATCAGAAGCCTTACAGAAAGATACTCAAATGAGAAATGAAAAGATACACAATTGGAATAGTAAAGATACGCAAACGATGTAAAGATACTCAGTTTGAAAGAAACACACTCCCACACTTGCAAAACTCTCAAATACAATAGAAACTCGCATCAGAAGCCTTACAGAAAGATACTCAAACGAGAAATGAAAAGATACACAATTGGAATAGTAAAGATACGCAAACGATGTAAAGATACTCAGTTTGAAAGAAACACACTCCCACACTTGCAAAACTCTTAAATACAATAGAAACTCGCATCAGAAGCCTTACAGAAATATACTGAAACGAGAAATGAAAAGATACACAATTGGAATAGTAAAGATACGCAAACGATGTAAAGATACTCAGTTTGAAAGAAACACACTCCCACACTTGCAAAACTCTCAAATTCAATAGAAACTCGCATCAGAAAGCCTTACAGAAAGATACTTAAACGAGAAATGAAAAGATACACAATTGGAATAGTAAAGATACGCAAACGATGTAAAGATACACAATTGGAATAGTAAAGATACGCAAACGATGTAAAGATATTCAGTTTGAAAGAAACACACTCCCACACTTGCAAAACTCTCATATACAATAGAAACTGGCATCAGAAGCCTTACAGAAAGATACTCAAATGAGAAATGAAAAGATACACAATTGGAATAGTAAAGATACGCAAACGATGTAAAGATACTCAGTTTGAAAAAAACACACTCCCACACTTGCAAAACTCTCAAATACAATAGAAACTCGCATCAGAAGCCTTACAAAAAGATACTCAAACGAGAAATGAAAAGATACACAATTGGAATAGTAAAGATACGCAAACGATGTAAAGATACATAATTGGAATAGTAAAGATACGCAAACGATGTAAAGATACTCAGTTTGAAAGAAACACACTCCCACACTTGCAAAACTCTCAAATTCAATAGAAACTCGCATCAGAAAGCCTTACAGAAAGATACTTAAACGAGAAATGAAAAGATACACAATTGGAATAGTAAAGATACGCAAACGATGTAAAGATATTCAGTTTGAAAGAAACACACTCCCACACTTGCAAAACTCTCATATACAATAGAAACTGGCATCAGAAGCCTTACAGAAAGATACTCAAATGAGAAATGAAAAGATACACAATTGGAATAGTAAAGATACGCAAACGATGTAAAGATACTCAGTTTGAAAGAAACACACTCCCACACTTGCAAAACTCTCAAATACAATAGAAACTCGCATCAGAAGCCTTACAGAAAGATACTCAAACGAGAAATGAAAAGATACACAATTGGAATAGTAAAGATACGCAAACGATGTAAAGATACTCAGTTTGAAAGAAACACACTCCCACACTTGCAAAACTCTCAAATTCAATAGAAACTCGCATCAGAAAGCCTTACAGAAAGATACTCAAACGAGAAATGAAAAGATACACAATTGGAATAGTAAAGATACGCAAACGATGTAAAGATACGCAAACAATGTAAAGATACTCAGTTTGAAAGAAACACACTCCCAGACTTGTAAAACTCTCAAATACAATAGGAACTCGCATCAGAACCCTTACAGAAAGATACTCAAACGGGAAATGAAAAGATACACAATTGGAATAGTAAAGATACGCAAACGATGTAAAGATACTCAGTTTGAAAGAAACACACTCCCAGACTTGCAAAACTCTCAAATACAATAGAAACTCGCATCAGAAGCCTTACAGAAAGATACTCAAACTAGAAATGAAAAGATACACAATTGGAATAGTAAAGATACGCAAACGATGTAAAGATACACAATTGGAATAGTAAAGATACGCAAACGATGTAAAGATATTCAGTTTGAAAGAAACACACTCCCACACTTGCAAAACTCTCATATACAATAGAAACTGGCATCAGAAGCCTTACAGAAAGATACTCAAATGAGAAATGAAAAGATACACAATTGGAATAGTAAAGATACGCAAACGATGTAAAGATACTCAGTTTGAAAAAAACACACTCCCACACTTGCAAAACTCTCAAATACAATAGAAACTCGCATCAGAAGCCTTACAAAAAGATACTCAAACGAGAAATGAAAAGATACACAATTGGAATAGTAAAGATACGCAAACGATGTAAAGATACATAATTGGAATAGTAAAGATACGCAAACGATGTAAAGATACTCAGTTTGAAAGAAACACACTCCCACACTTGCAAAACTCTCAAATACAATAGAAACTCGCATCAGAAGCCTTACAGAAAGATACTCAAACGAGAAATGAAAAGATACACAATTGGAATAGTAAAGATACGCAAACGATGTAAAGATACGCAAACAATGTAAAGATACTCAGTTTGAAAGAAACACACTCCCAGACTTGTAAAACTCTCAAATACAATAGGAACTCGCATCAGAACCCTTACAGAAAGATACTCAAACGGGAAATGAAAAGATACACAATTGGAATAGTAAAGATACGCAAACGATGTAAAGATACTCAGTTTGAAAGAAACACACTCCCAGACTTGCAAAACTCTCAAATACAATAGAAACTCGCATCAGAAGCCTTACAGAAAGATACTCAAACTAGAAATGAAAAGATACACAATTGGAATAGTAAAGATACGCAAACGATGTAAAGATACTCAGTTTGAAAGAAACACACTCCCAGACTTGCAAAACTCTCAAATTCAATAGAAACTCGCATCAGAAAGCCATACAGAAAGATACTCAAACGAGAAATGAAAAGATACACAATTGGAATAGTAAAGATACGCAAACGATGTAAAGATACTCAGTTTGAAAGAAACACACTCCCACACTTGCAAAACTCTCAAATTCAATAGAAACTCGCATCAGAAAGCCTTACAGAAAGATACTCAAACGAGAAATGAAAAGATACACAATTGGAATAAGAAAGATACTCAAACGAGAAATGAAAAGATACACAATTGGAATAGTAAAGATACGCAAACGATGTAAAGACTCTCAGTTTGAAAGAAACACACTCCCACACTTGCAAAACTCTCAAATACAATAGAAACTCGCATCAGAAGCCTTACAGAAAGATACTCAAACGAGAAATGAAAAGATACACAATTGGAATAGTAAAGATACGCAAACGATGTAAAGATACACAATTGGAATAGTAAAGATACGCAAACGATGTAAAGATACTCAGTTTGAAAGAAACACACTCCCACACTTGCAAAACTCTCAAATACAATAGAAACTGGCATCAGAAGCCTTACAGAAAGATACTCAAACGAGAAATGAAAAGATACACAATTGGAATAGTAAAGATACGCAAACGATGTAAAGATACTCAGTTTGAAAGAAACACACTCCCACACTTGCAAAACTCTCAAATTCAATAGAAACTCGCATCAGAAAGCCATACAGAAAGATACTCAAACGAGAAATGAAAAGATACACAATTAGAATAGTAAAGATACGCAAACGATGTAAAGATACACAATTGGAATAGTAATGATACGCAAACGATGTTGATAGGAGCACGAAGTGTGACGTTCTTAATGAAAGACAAAGCATATTTGGAAAGAAAGGAGAGTTGCCGAGTTGCATTCCTAGTTGAACAAGGAAATCATATTCGAGTTGAAGAAGGAGAAGAGGAGGCCGGCCTAGCTACTCCTAGTTGGACCAAGAGATTGCCGAGCTGCCCTTTAAAGTGATCTCCCTATTGGACTTGGTTTCCTACATCAAGTTGGATATGGAGTACATAAATCAAATCTATAACAAAGAGGATTTCAGTTTCCCAATTGGAATCTATTTCCTTTTGGCACGCAAGAAGGCTTCCTACACCTCTATATATAGAGGCTCGGCCTCTCCATTCAGATCATCATCAACCCTACACAAAAACACAGCCATAGCTCTGCCGAATTCATCCTTCACCATTCCAAGAAATCCTAAAACCGATTCCATCATTCCCCACCTATCAATAGCCTTCAAGCACGCTTGTGAAGAAGGTTTCATCCATAGAAGTCTCGGCTACACTTGTGGATTGCTTGATTTATAAAGTGTAACCATGATTCACTCTTGTTTAATTTCGGTTTTGGTTTTGTTCTTGTTCATGGATGAAGCTTGCGATTTGTTTAGAGTAATCTTGTATTAATTTTGTCTATGAAATAGCTACTTGATTCAATTTATATAGATGATTCGAAGGTTGTTTTTGGTTTTATGTGTTTCGGTTTAGGTTTCTGCCGAACCTAGCTCTTGAACAATTTTCGATATCTATGTGTTATGACTATGCTTGTAGCATGATATTTAGGTTGTTGGATTAAAGACTTATGCTAAGAACATGTTTATTCTTGGTTATGTGATTTTCGAATTGCATGGTTGTTGGTTAAGTAAGTGACATACTTGATGAATTCAATGTGCATGACTTTGGGATTACATGAGTAAGATGAACATGTTAGAATTTCGATTATGGCTGCTTGGTTGTGATTGAATGTGTCAAGTGTCTATGTGTTTAGGTTACTGCTTAGAACCCTAAATGCAAGATCCATCCATGGTTGCTCAATGTATGTCTCGGCATGATTCGATAAGAAGTGGTAGAACTTAGTTCGATCCCCTCTATGTGATTTGTTTTGGTGATTGTTTATGTGTTGGTTGGTTGATCACATGTATATATTAGTTTAGGTTTTATTTACTGTTTTTATGATTCAATCCAAAATCTATATCAAACCTTAAAACCTTTATGAATTCATGTAAGTGTTGTGATCCTAAGCCCTGGCTGGATCCCCGGTTTGTGAACGATACCCTCTTGCTTTATACTACTATGATGTGTTCAGGGTTAAATATTGATGTCGAGTAATCGAGCAGTCATCAAATGGCGCCGTTGCCGGGGATCCATTAGAGATGGATCCCTAACTTTTACTACGAATTCATTGTTTATATTGTACATTTGTATATTCTCAATCTTATTCTTATTTCGTGTAACATATAGTAATGTATCTTAGGTTGTTGTTTTGGTGCTTGAGTGAATGATTGTTGTAGGTTGTAAATCGAACGGAATAGGTAAAGTCCCTTTTGTTAATATTAGCCTTAACCCTTCATGCTAGCTCTCGAGTTTGCATGAGGTCGAGGGCGGCTTTTATTAACACTTGGAGTTTTGTCTAACACATGAGGTTAAGTCCAGCTGAGTAAGGGGCACGCTCTTTTATTACTCTGGTGCATGGGACCAAAATTGGATCTCAGAGAACTACTGACTGACATACATCTCGGTGATGGAGTCGATAGGGAGTTCGCTCTCCGTAGTTCAACAAATGAGTCCTACCATGTTCACTATCTCTGATTGAGCTAAAGGCCTTCTGAAACAAAGACTTGATCTTGTGTCTAGGCATCCATACTTAGGCCGCACGTCCACCTTGATTTACAACTTAGAATCAATCGATCATTCAATCATTGAAATAGCAAAAAGAACTTGTGAATTGTATGAACTTGTGAAAACGTAAAGAACTAACTCTTGTAAACTTGGCATAGTTGCCGTGTCCTCCCCCTTAAGTGTGCGTGTGTATGGCTAAGGGAAGGCACGAAGTTTATGTATCCATTATGTATTCTTCAAGGCTAACTCGTTACCTTTCATATAAACAGGTACTATGCATGTCCGAATTTTCTAAGAAGACACAAGAGCTCAAGGATCGAATTCAAGCACTTAGAGATTTAAACAACTCTTTCATAAGTAGACCTTTGAATTTCGAAACATCTCCAAGCAATTCAAACTTAAACTCTTCACCTAGATCAGAAGAAGAGGAAGATCTGTCCTTTCCATTCGTCTTCAATTCAGACTTAGACACAATTGCGGGCCGTGACATAATTCCTGTTGGTGCTCCAATGGCACTTAAGAATGCATTCATTCCTACCACCCCGGAATCACCTTCATGCATTGCTTTCACTCCACCTGATGAAGCTAACTTCTCCATTCCTGTTCAATTGCTTGGGCAGCTGCCTAAGTACTCTGGTTCATCAATGGAAGACCCTAATGTTCACCTTAGGGAGTTCTTGGACATTTGCAAGCTCCAATCGATTCATCACCTTTCTCAAGAAGGCTTGAGGTTGCTCTTGTTCCCATTTACCCTTAAAGATGATGCTAAACGTTGGTTGTATTCTTTGCCTGCAGGAATCATCACTACATGGGACGAAATGACTAGGAGGTTCTTGAAGCAATTCTTCCCTGCTCAACTCACAAAAAGACTTAGGAGGGAGATTCAGAACTTCACTCAAAAGGATGGTGATTCACTCTATGAGGCTTGGGAGGAATTTCAGGAACTACAAAGGAAGTGCCCTCACCATGGTATTTCGTTGGATGACTTGGTGCAATTCTTCTATGAAGGACTCGACACCACCAATAAGAGCATGGTGGACTCGGCATGTGGCTGCACATTCATGAACAAAACCGGTCAAGAAGCTTACACCTTGATCGATGACTTGGCTGACAACAATCGCCAATTTAGTTCCAAGGAGAAGAGAGGAAGCAAGAGCCGTGGGGTGTATGATGTTGATGCAAGGAATCAGATGGCTACTTTAGAAAGGAAGCTTGACGTGCTAGTCAAGGCATTCAATGGTTCGAGCATCAACCCTCAAGCATGCGGCATTTGTTATTTCAAAGACCACACGACTGACAATTGTCCAAATGGTGCAATGACTGAAGAAGAGTTGAACTTTATGGGGCAACAAAGGCCTAGGTACGATCCATACTCGAACACATACAATCCTGGACTTAGAGACCATCCAAATTTTCGTTGGAGCAACAATGCTCAACCATCCAATGCTCAAGGTCAAGGACCTCGTCCTTCAGGTTTGTTTGTGAGGCCTCAGGTACCTCAAGGTTCTGCTCCCTTTAACTCTATTGTTCATGGTTCGAATAATGCATCTTCACCTAATTATGATGAACTTTTGAAGTCTCTTGCTCAAGGGCAACAAAATCTAAACTCTGCTACTCAAGCTTTAGTTACAGGTCAACAAGCTCATTCTAAGGATATAACCGAGCTTAAGAAGCAGATGGGACAAGTGATCGATTTCATGGGCAAGATCCATGAAGGAGGGAAGTTGCCGAGCCAAACTGAGCCTAATCCGAACGTGAAGGCCATGGTGACACGAAGTGGGAGGACCTTGGATGCTCCATTGCAGCAACACAAGAAGGCCGTGCCTTCTAAGAGACAAGAGGCCGAGAATTACAATGTCAAAGACTTAGAGAAGGACCCTGCCTCCTCTAAAGCCAATAATGCCGTGCCTCTAGCAAAAGAAGATCATGCCGTGCATGACAAAGGTAAGGATCCTAACTCTAGTGGTTTGGTTTCAGCTAATGATCTTCCTCGTGTTCCCTTCCCTAGTAGATTTGCAAAGCAAAAGAAGGATGACTCTGATCAAGCCATGCTCGACATTTTCAAGAAAGTGGAAGTGAACATGCCTCTTATTGAATGCATACAACAAAATCCTAAGTATGCTAAGTTTTTGAAAGAATTGTGCACCAATAAGAGGATGACTCGAGAGAAGGAGGTTGTCACAATGAGTGAGACGGTTTCTGCCGTGCTCCAAAGGAAGCTACCACCAAAACTTAAGGATCCAGGGAGTTTTTCTATCCCTTGTACAATCGGAAACATGACATTTGAAAAGATAATGTTAGACTTAGGTGCATCTATTAATGTAATGCCGCACTATATCTATGAGAACCTAGGTCTAGGTGATTTGAAACGTGATAATGTTGTGATTCGATTGGCTGATTGTTCCAACAAAGTCCCTTTGGGCTATGTTGAAGATGTTCTTGTGCAGGTTTCGAGCTTGATCTTTCCTGCCGACTTCTATGTCATTGACATGGAGCCAACAGAGGCAGATGACAAGGAGGTGCCTATCTTGTTAGGCCGCCCCTTCATGAGGACTGCACGAACGAAAATAGATGTGTTTAGTGGATCGCTCACCTTTGAGTTCGATGGTGAAGTGATTAGCTTCAACATCTTTGAAGCTATGAGGTATCCTCTTTCGGAGTTAAGTGATTGTTTTTCAGTTGATATACTTGATTCCCTTGCAGATAACTATCTAGATACCTTGACAAATGACGAGTTGGCACTCACCATTGCCCAAGGGGCCGGATTAACAAGTGATAGTTCTAACATTTCGGTGTTAGAAGCAAAAGATGCCGTGCCATCCTTCATTCATGAGACCGTGACCTCCCTTGAGGTTGCACGTGAGGTAAGTTTTGTCTCTCCTAGTCCAATTCTCTTAACTACTAACAAGAATCTTCCTTCTGTGGTGCAAGCTCCGAAGCTTGATCTCAAGGTTCTTCCGGACCACTTGAAGTATGCGTTTCTAGGAGAAGAGGATACATTGCCCGTGATCATTTCATCTGCACTAAATGAGGAGCAAGAAGAGAGATTGATTGAAGTGTTGAAGAGACACAAGACGGCAATAGGATGGACCTTAGCCGACATCAAGGGGATAAGTCCTACCATGTGTGTGCATCGAATATTGCTAGAAGATGGTGCCAAACCAACCAAGGAAGGTCAGAGACGCCTTCACCCACCAATGATGCAAGTTGTAAAGGATGAAATCACCAAGTTGCACGATTGTGGCGTGATCTACCCCATCTCGGATAGTAGGTGGATCTCTCCTATTCAAGTTGTGCCAAAGAAGTCAGGCATCACGGTGGTGAAGAACAAGGACAACGAGTTGGTGCCTCAAAGGACGGTGACCGGACATAGAGTATGTATTGACTATAGGAAGCTCAATGCGACAACAAGGAAGGACCACATGCCATTGCCATTCATTGATCAAATGCTTGAAAGGTTAGCTGGTCACTCTTTCTATTGTTTCCTTGATGGATATAGTGGATACAACCAAATAAGTGTTGCGGAAGAAGATCAAGAGAAGACTACATTCACATGCCCTTTTGGTACGTTTGCCTATCGTCGCATGCCTTTTGGTTTGTGCAACGCCCCAGGTACGTTTCAACGTTGTATGTATCACATTTTCTCTGAGTATATTGGTTCTAAAATTGAAGTTTTCATGGATGATTTCTCTGTCTATGGTGAAGATTTCGAAACTTGCCTTGAAAATGTTGAACTAGTGCTTAAACGTTGTGAAGAAACTAACTTGGTTTTGAATTGGGAAAAATGTCACTTTATGGTCACGCAAGGCATTGTCTTAGGTCATATTGTTTCATCTAGAGGAATTGAGGTTGATAAGTCTAAAATAGATCTTGTGCGTCACTTACCCCTCCCCACGAGTGTGAGGGATGTTCGATCGTTTCTTGGACATGCAGGTTTCTATCGTAGGTTTATCAAAGATTTTTCCAAGATTGCGAGACCAATGAGTTCATTGCTTCAAAAAGACGTCCCATTCAACTTTGATGATGATTGCAAGCATGCATTCGAGACTTTGAAGAAGCTCCTAACTTCAGCACCGATCATGGCACCGCCGGATTGGTCCTTGCCATTCGAGTTGATGTGTGATGCCTCCGACTATGCAGTTGGAGCCGTGCTAGGGCAGAGGAAGGACAAGCAGCCCTACGCCATCTACTATGCCTCACGAACACTCAATGATGCGCAACAAAACTACACCACCACTGAAAAAGAGCTTCTTGCCGTGATCTTTGCTCTAGATAAGTTTCGTTCTTACTTACTTCAATCTAAAGTTATTGTTTACACTGACCATGCAGCTTTGAAGTATTTAATGACAAAGAAGGATGCCAAACCGAGATTGATTCGATGGATTCTTCTACTCCAAGAGTTTGATCTCGAGATCAAGGACAAGAAGGGAAGTGATAATGTTGTGGCGGATCATTTGAGTCGTTTGGTAAGAGATGCCGAGCCCTTGGCCATCCAAGAGAGCTTTCCGGACGAGCAACTCTTTCGAGTTGAGGTAAGTGAGCCATGGTATGCAGATATTGTCAATTATCTTGTTTCTAAGCAATTTCCTGATACATTATCGCATGCACAAAAGAATAGACTAAAGGCATTAGCTAAGTATTATGTTTGGGATGAACCATACTTGTGGAAACATTGTGTTGATCAAATCATTAGGAGGTGTGTCCCTGAACATGAACATCAATCTATACTTACGTTTTGCCATTCTGAATCTTGTGGAGGACATTTTGGTTCACGTAGGACTGCTCTTAAGGTGTTAGAATGTGGTTTCTTTTGGCCTACAATTTTCAAAGATGCATATCATTTTTGCATGACTTGTGATAGGTGCCAACGTATGGGAAACTTAGGATCTAGAGATCAAATGCCTATGACACCGATTATATATGTCGAAATTTTTGATTGTTGGGGTATTGATTTCATGGGACCTTTTCCTAGCTCAAATGGTTACTTATACATACTCGTTTGTGTTGACTATGTTTCGAAATGGGTGGAAGCAAAGGCCACCCGGACTAATGATTCTCGAGTTGTTGCAGATTTCCTTCGTTCTAACATTTTCTCTAGGTTTGGTATGCCGAGAGTTATCATTAGTGATGGAGGATCTCACTTTTGCAACCGGACCATTGAGGCGTTGTTGAAGAAGTATGGAATTAAGCATAAGGTTGCTACGCCTTATCACCCTCAAACAAGTGGACAAGTAGAGCTATCTAATCGTGAGATCAAGAGAATTTTAGAGAAGTCTGTTGGACCATCACGCAAGGATTGGTCTCAACGATTGGATGATGCTCTTTGGGCCTATAGGACGGCATACAAGACTCCCCTAGGCATGTCACCATTTCGACTAGTCTATGGCAAGGCGTGCCATCTTCCCGTGGAGCTTGAACATCGTGCATGGTGGGCTGTGAAGAATTTTAACATGGACATTGATGAGGCCGGATTACATAGGAAGTTGCAATTGCATGAGCTTGAAGAGATTAGGAATGAGGCCTATGATTCGGCAATGGTTTACAAGGAGAAGACTAAGACATTCCATGACCGCATGATTAGGAAGAAACACTTTGTCGTTGGGCAGAAAGTTCTTTTGTTTAATTCTCGACTTAGATTGTTTCCGGGCAAGCTCCGTTCTAGGTGGCTTGGACCGTTTGTTGTTACTAATTTTTTTCCTTCTGGTGCTATTCAGATCAAAAGCATGGTGCATGGAAAGGAATTCACGGTCAATGGACATCGCTTGAAGCCGTACTATGATAATTTCGTGGAACACAATGTGGAGGAGACGTCTCTCCTTGATCCTACGGCAAGCAAGTGATGATTTGAAGATAGTCTAGGCTATAGACTCTAAACTTAAGCCAATGAAGGAGCCATCAACGAGTGTTTGCATTTTCTTACCCCTTAACTCTTTCTAATTTTCGTTGCTTATCATATTGTACATTGAGGGCAATGTAAGTTTTAAGTGTGGGGTGGGGTATTCATCATTCGTTGTATTCTATTGTTTGCTGCTTATGTGTTTCAATTTTGTGTTTTGATTTTCGAAATCTTAGTGTCATTTTGGTTCTGTTTTTCGATTTTTAAGTTGTTTAGTTGTTTTGTTTTTGTTTTGAGTCCTAGGTATGCCTTTAACTGTCTAGGATGAGTTGATCTTTGAATTTATGGTTGATAGATGATCATGATATTGAATTGAACTTAATTGTTATTTGATGGTTAATCGATGTGTAGATTTTGTACGAACATGTAGTAGATGAGGATTTTGAAACTTAGGTACAGAATGAGCATGTTCCTTACTTGTTTGAATTCATGTAACCTATGTGAGATTCGAGCCATATATATGTGCCTTTCTTTGGAGAGTTTTATCTATCGTTTCTTGGCTTTATAACCTCATTACATCTATTTTGATCAATTCATATGCCATAGAATTGCAATGAACTAGAGAATGCTAGAACTTACTTTGTGAAACTTTCGAAGCTTTATGTCATAATATACTCTGATTTTGAAAATGATTGTTGGATCTTTTTAGGATTTCCACCACTTAGCCAAAAAGCCGTATATCCCTATTTGAGCCCTGCTTGGGACACCTTAGTGTTAACCCTTTGAGCCTACGTTAAGCCTTTTCTTTCGTTACCAACATGTTATATCCTTGCTTAGTGTAGTTATATCTCTACCTTGTCTTTGAGGCTTGGCAGAGCCGATTTTGGATGTTAATATGGAGTGATGATTTGATTCAAGTGTGGGGTTATGCTATTGTGTGTATGTTATGCCTTGAAAAGAGAATGAAAAGAAAGAAAAATGTATTGAAGCCGTGAGAAAAGAAAGATTCATGATGCACGGCAAGAAAAGAAAGAAAAATATGAAAGAAAGTATGATGAAAGATCTCGGCATACATACTTGTTTATGTGAATTTGGAGTTGTGATGTATTTTGTTGAAGGCTCAATAATGTTATACTTTAGCCTTTGTTCATTTTCACAATGTTTAAAGTGAAGAATGGGTCCAACATGATGATATTTGGCCCTTGTTTTATGGAGTATGGCGACATAAGGTGGATGTTTTGCTCTGCTAAGTCTTGAGGATGACCTTTGTGATTCCTTTACCTTGAAAATATATCCATGCCGAGCCTAAGCCTACCCTTTTCTAAAGATCCGCATGATTCTTAAAATGAGTAGTCCTTGATTTGTGGAGTTTGTTTCATGAGTAAGCATATGGTTTGGGTTCATTTGTGCATATGATTGGTATCTTTCATGAGGTTTTCGATTTTCACTATGTTCATAACTCTTGTGTGTGAAAAGCTTTTAAGCATATGCCATGTTCTTGAGAGAAAAGATTTGGAGTGCATATCCTATGTGAGTTGAATTTGAACTTGTTTTGAACATGTCGAGCTTAATATCATCTTTGTTTCTGCCATGTCTTACTTGTTAAACGAAATCTCATGTTTATTAACCATTGAATTCATCTTATCTATTTCGATTGAGTGTTATTCTTGATGCTATGAGTTTGAAGATCTCTGAGACAAAAAGTTGAAGGCATTAGAATGTTGTGTCGTTAGTTATGTTGTTTTGATTTTCGTTTTATGTTTTGATTTCTACTTTTAGTGTTTGCTAAGGGACTAGCAAAGTCTAAGTGTGGGGTTGTTGATAGGAGCACGAAGTGTGACGTTCTTAATGAAAGACAAAGCATATTTGGAAAGAAAGGAGAGTTGCCGAGTTGCATTCCTAGTTGAACAAGGAAATCATATTCGAGTTGAAGAAGGAGAAGAGGAGGCCGGCCTAGCTACTCCTAGTTGGACCAAGAGATTGCCGAGCTGCCCTTTAAAGTGATCTCCCTATTGGACTTGGTTTCCTACATCAAGTTGGATATGGAGTACATAAATCAAATCTATAACAAAGAGGATTTCAGTTTCCCAATTGGATTCTATTTCCTTTTGGCACGCAAGAAGGCTTCCTACACCTCTATATATAGAGGCTCGGCCTCTCCATTCAGATCATCATCAACCCTACACAAAAACACAGCCATAGCTCTGCCGAATTCATCCTTCACCATTCCAAGAAATCCTAAAACCGATTCCATCATTCCCGACCTATCAATAGCCTTCAAGCACGCTTGTGAAGAAGGTTTCATCCATAGAAGTCTCGGCTACACTTGTGGATTGCTTGATTTATAAAGTGTAACCATGATTCACTCTTGTTTAATTTCGGTTTTGGTTTTGTTCTTGTTCATGGATGAAGCTTGCGATTTGTTTAGAGTAATCTTGTATTAATTTTGTCTATGAAATAGCTACTTGATTCAATTTATATAGATGATTCGAAGGTTGTTTTTGGTTTTATGTGTTTCGGTTTAGGTTTCTGCCGAACCTAGCTCTTGAACAATTTTCGATATCTATGTGTTATGACTATGCTTGTAGCATGATATTTAGGTTGTTGGATTAAAGACTTATGCTAAGAACATGTTTATTCTTGGTTATGTGATTTTCGAATTGCATGGTTGTTGGTTAAGTAAGTGACATACTTGATGAATTCAATGTGCATGACTTTGGGATTACATGAGTAAGATGAACATGTTAGAATTTCGATTATGGCTGCTTGGTTGTGATTGAATGTGTCAAGTGTCTATGTGTTTAGGTTACTGCTTAGAACCCTAAATGCAAGATCCATCCATGGTTGCTCAATGTATGTCTCGGCATGATTCGATAAGAAGTGGTAGAACTTAGTTCGATCCCCTCTATGTGATTTGTTTTGGTGATTGTTTATGTGTTGGTTGGTTGATCACATGTATATATTAGTTTAGGTTTTATTTACTGTTTTTATGATTCAATCCAAAATCTATATCAAACCTTAAAACCTTTATGAATTCATGTAAGTGTTGTGATCCTACGCCCTGGCTGGATCCCCGGTTTGTGAACGATACCCTCTTGCTTTATACTACTATGATGTGTTCAGGGTTAAATATTGATGTCGAGTAATCGAGCAGTCATCAGATGTAAAGATACTCAGTTTGAAAGAAACACACTCCCACACTTGCAAAACTCTCAAATTCAATAGAAACTCGCATCAGAAAGCCATACAGAAAGATACTTAAACGAGAAATGAAAAGATACACAATTGGAATAGTAAAGATACGCAAACGATGTAAAGATACACAATTGGAATAGTAAAGATACGCAAACGATGTAAAGATACTCAGTTTGAAAGAAACACACTCCCACACTTGCAAAACTCTCAAAATCAATAGAAACTCGCATCAGAAAGCCTTACAGAAAGATACTCAAACGAGAAATGAAAAGATACACAATTGGAATAGTAAAGATACGCAAACAATGTAAAGATACTCAGTTTGAAAGAAACACACTCCCACACTTGCAAAACTCTCAAAATCAATAGAAACTCGCATCAGAAAGCCTTACAGAAAGATACTCAAACGAGAAATGAAAAGATACACAATTGGAATAGTAAAGATACGCAAACGATGTAAAGATACACAATTGGAATTGTAAAGATACGCAAACGATGTAAAGATACTCAGTTTGAAAGAAACACACTCCCACACTTGCAAAACTCTCAAATTCAATAGAAACTCGCATTAGAAAGCCTTACAGAAAGATACTCAAACGAGAAATGAAAAGATACACAATTGGAATAGTAAAGATACGCAAACGATGTAAAGATACACAATTGGAATAGTAAAGATACGTAAACGATGTAAAGATACTCAGTTTGAAAGAAACACACTCCCACACTTGCAAAACTCTCAAATACAATAGAAACTCGCATCAGAAGCCTTACAGAAAGATACTCAAACGAGAAATGAAAAGATACACAATTGGAATAGTAAAGATACGCAAACGATGTAAAGATACTCAGTTTGAAAGAAACACACTCCCACACTTGCAAAACTCTCAAATTCAATAGAAACTCGCATCAGAAGCCTTACAGAAAGATACTCAAACGAGAAATGAAAAGATACACAATTGGAATAGTAAAGATACGCAAACGATGTAAAGATACACAATTGGAATAGTAAAGATACGCAAACGATGTAAAGATACTCAGTTTGAAAGAAACACACTCCCACACTTGCAAAACTCTCAAATTCAATAGAAACTCGCATTAGAAAGCCTTACAGAAAGATACTCAAACGAGAAATGAAAAGATACACAATTGGAATAGTAAAGATACGCAAACGATGTAAAGATACACAATTGGAATAGTAAAGATACGTAAACGATGTAAAGATACTCATTTTGAAAGAAACACACTCCCACACTTGCAAAACTCTCAAAATCAATAGAAACTCGCATCAGAAAGCCTTACAGAAAGATACTCAAACGAGAAATGAAAAGATACACAATTGGAATAGTAAAGATACGCAAACAATGTAAAGATACTCAGTTTGAAAGAAACACACTCCCACACTTGCAAAACTCTCAAAATCAATAGAAACTCGCATCAGAAAGCCTTACAGAAAGATACTCAAACGAGAAATGAAAAGATACACAATTGGAATAGTAAAGATACGCAAACGATGTAAAGATACACAATTGGAATAGTAAAGATACGCAAACGATGTAAAGATACTCAGTTTGAAAGAAACACACTCCCACACTTGCAAAACTCTCAAATTCAATAGAAACTCGCATCAGAAGCCTTACAGAAAGATACTCAAACGAGAAATGAAAAGATACACAATTGGAATAGTAAAGATACGCAAACGATGTAAAGATACACAATTGGAATAGTAAAGATACGCAAACGATGTAAAGATACTCAGTTTGAAAGAAACACACTCCCACACTTGCAAAACACTCAAAATCAATAGAAACTCGCATCAGAAAGCCTTACAGAAAGATACTCAAACGAGAAATGAAAAGATACACAATTGGAATAGTAAAGATACGCAAACAATGTAAAGATACTCAGTTTGAAAGAAACACACTCCCACACTTGCAAAACTCTCAAAATCAATAGAAACTCGCATCAGAAAGCCTTACAGAAAGATACTCAAACGAGAAATGAAAAGATACACAATTGGAATAGTAAAGATACGCAAACGATGTAAAGATACTCAGTTTGAAAGAAACACACTCCCACACTTGCAAAACTCTCAAATTCAATAGAAACTCGCATCAGAAGCCTTACAGAAAGATACTCAAACGAGAAATGAAAAGATACACAATTGGAATAGTAAAGATACGCAAACGATGTAAAGATACACAATTGGAATAGTAAAGATACGCAAACGATGTAAAGATACTCAGTTTGAAAGAAACACACTCCCACAGTTGCAAAACTCTCAAATTAGATAGAAACTCGCATTAGAAAGCCTTACAGAAAGATACTCAAACGAGAAATGAAAAGATACACAATTGGAATAGTAAAGATACGCAAACGATGTAAAGATACACAATTGGAATAGTAAAGATACGCAAACGATGTAAAGATACTCAGTTTGAAAGAAACACACTCCCACAGTTGCAAAACTCTCAAATTAGATAGAAACTCGCATTAGAAAGCCTTACAGAAAGATACTCAAACGAGAAATGAAAAGATACACAATTGGAATAGTAAAGATACGCAAACGATGTAAAGATACACAATTGGAATAGTAAAGATACGCAAACGATGTAAAGATACTCAGTTTGAAAGAAACACACTCCCACACTTGCAAAACTCTCAAATTCAATAGAAACTCGCATCAGAAGCCTTACAGAAAGATACTCAAACGAGAAATGAAAAGATACACAATTGGAATAGTAAAGATACGCAAACGATGTAAAGATACACAATTGGAATAGTAAAGATACGCAAACGATGTAAAGATACTCAGTTTGAAAGAAACACACTCCCACACTTGCAAAACTCTCAAATTCAATAGAAACTCGCATCAGAAAGCCTTACAGAAAGATACTCAAACGAGAAATGAAAAGATACACAATTGGAATAGTAAAGATACGCAAACGATGTAAAGATACACAATTGGAATAGTAAAGATACGCAAACGATGTAAAGATACTCAGTTTGAAAGAAACACACTCCCACACTTGCAAAACTCTCAAATTCAATAGAAACTCGCATTAGAAAGCCTTACAGAAAGATACTCAAACGAGAAATGAAAAGATACACAATTGGAATAGTAAAGATACGCAAACGATGTAAAGATACACAATTGGAATAGTAAAGATACGTAAACGATGTAAAGATACTCAGTTTGAAAGAAACACACTCCCACACTTGCAAAACTCTCAAAATCAATAGAAACTCGCATCAGAAAGCCTTACAGAAAGATACTTAAACGAGAAATGAAAAGATACACAATTGGAATAGTAAAGATACGCAAACGATGTAAAGATACTCAGTTTGAAAGAAACACACTCCCACACTTGCAAAACTCTCAAATTCAATAGAAACTCGCATCAGAAGCCTTACAGAAAGATACTCAAACGAGAAATGAAAAGATACACAATTGGAATAGTAAAGATACGCAAACGATGTAAAGATACACAATTGGAATAGTAAAGATACGCAAACGATGTAAAGATACTCAGTTTGAAAGAAACACACTCCCACACTTGCAAAACTCTCAAATTCAATAGAAACTCGCATTAGAAAGCCTTACAGAAAGATACTCAAACGAGAAATGAAAAGATACACAATTGGAATAGTAAAGATACGCAAACGATGTAAAGATACACAATTGGAATAGTAAAGATACGTAAACGATGTAAAGATACTCAGTTTGAAAGAAACACACTCCCACACTTGCAAAACTCTCAAATTCAATAGAAACTCGCATCAGAAAGCCTTACAGAAAGATACTTAAACGAGAAATGAAAAGATACACAATTGGAATAGTAAAGATACGCAAACGATGTAAAGATACACAATTGGAATAGTAAAGATACGCAAACGATGTAAAGATACTCAGTTTGAAAGAAACACACTCCCACACTTGCAAAACTCTCAAATTCAATAGAAACTCGCATTAGAAAGCCTTACAGAAAGATACTCAAACGAGAAATGAAAAGATACACAATTGGAATAGTAAAGATACGCAAACGATGTAAAGATACACAATTGGAATAGTAAAGATACGCAAACGATGTAAAGATACTCAGTTTGAAAGAAACACACTCCCACACTTGCAAAACTCTCAAATTCAATAGAAACTCGCATCAGAAAGCCTTACAGAAAGATACTCAAACGAGAAATGAAAAGATACACAATTGGAATAGTAAAGATACGCAAACGATGTAAAGATACTCAGTGTGAAAAAAACACACTCCCACACTTGCAAAACTCTCAAATTCAATAGAAACTCGCATCAGAAAGCCTTACAGAAAGATACTTAAACGAGAAATGAAAAGATACATAATTGGAATAGTAAAGATACGCAAACGATGTAAAGATACACAATTGGAATAGTAAAGATACGCAAACGATGTAAAGATATTCAGTTTGAAAGAAACACACTCCCACACTTGCAAAACTCTCATATACAATAGAAACTGGCATCAGAAGCCTTACAGAAAGATACTCAAATGAGAAATGAAAAGATACACAATTGGAATAGTAAAGATACGCAAACGATGTAAAGATACACAATTGGAATAGTAAAGATACGCAAACGATGTAAAGATACTCAGTTTGAAAGAAACACACTCCCACACTTGCAAAACTCTCAAAATCAATAGAAACTCGCATCAGAAAGCCTTACAGAAAGATACTCAAACGAGAAATGAAAAGATACACAATTGGAATAGTAAAGATACGCAAACAATGTAAAGATACTCAGTTTGAAAGAAACACACTCCCACACTTGCAAAACTCTCAAATTCAATAGAAACTCGCATCAGAAGCCTTACAGAAAGATACTCAAATGAGAAATGAAAAGATACACAATTGGAATAGTAAAGATACGCAAACGATGTAAAGATACACAATTGGAATAGTAAAGATACGCAAACGATGTAAAGATACTCAGTTTGAAAGAAACACACTCCCACACTTGCAAAACTCTCAAATTCAATAGAAACTCGCATTAGAAAGCCTTACAGAAAGATACTCAAACGAGAAATGAAAAGATACACAATTGGAATAGTAAAGATACGCAAACGATGTAAAGATACACAATTGGAATAGTAAAGATACGCAAACGATGTAAAGATACTCAGTTTGAAAGAAACACACTCCCACACTTGCAAAACTCTCAAATTCAATAGAAACTCGCATCAGAAAGCCTTACAGAAAGATACTCAAACGAGAAATGAAAAGATACACAATTGGAATAGTAAAGATACGCAAACGATGTAAAGATACTCAGTTTGAAAGAAACACACTCCGACACTTGCAAAACTCTCAAATTCAATAGAAACTCGCATCAGAAAGCCATACAGAAAGATACTCAAACGAGAAATGAAAAGATACACAATTGGAATAGTAAAGATACGCAAACAATGTAAAGATACTCAGTTTGAAAGAAACACACTCCCACACTTGCAAAACTCTCAAAATCAATAGAAACTCGCATCAGAAAGCCTTACAGAAAGATACTCAAACGAGAAATGAAAAGATACACAATTGGAATAGTAAAGATACGCAAACGATGTAAAGATACTCAGTTTGAAAGAAACACACTCCCACACTTGCAAAACTCTCAAATTCAATAGAAACTCGCATCAGAAGCCTTACAGAAAGATACTCAAACGAGAAATGAAAAGATACACAATTGGAATAGTAAAGATACGCAAACGATGTAAAGATACACAATTGGAATAGTAAAGATACGCAAACGATGTAAAGATACTCAGTTTGAAAGAAACACACTCCCACACTTGCAAAACTCTCAAATTCAATAGAAACTCGCATCAGAAAGCCTTACAGAAAGATACTCAAACGAGAAATGAAAAGATACACAATTGGAATAGTAAAGATACGCAAACGATGTAAAGATACTCAGTTTGAAAGAAACACACTCCCACACTTGCAAAACTCTCAAATTCAATAGAAACTCGCATCAGAAAGCCTTACAGAAAGATACTCAAACGAGAAATGAAAAGATACACAATTGGAATAGTAAAGATACGCAAACGATGTAAACATACACAATTGGAATAGTAAAGATACGCAAACTATGTAAAGATACTCAGTTTGAAAGAAACACACTCCCACACTTGCAAAACTCTCAAATTCAATAGAAACTCGCATTAGAAAGCCTTACAGAAAGATACTCAAACGAGAAATGAAAAGATACACAATTGGAATAGTAAAGATACGCAAACGATGTAAAGATACACAATTGGAATAGTAAAGATACGGAAACGATGTAAAGATACTCAGTTTGAAAGAAACACACTCCCACACTTGCAAAACTCTCAAATTCAATAGAAACTCGCATCAGAAAGCCTTACAGAAAGATACTTAAACGAGAAATGAAAAGATACACAATTGGAATAGTAAAGATACGCAAACGATGTAAAGATACACAATTAGAATATTAAAGATACGCAAACGATGTAAAGATATTCAGTTTGAAAGAAACACACTCCCACACTTGCAAAACTCTCAAATACAATAGAAACTGGCATCAGAAGCCTTACAGAAAGATACTCAAGCGAGAAATGAAAAGATACACAATTGGAATAGTAAAGATACGCAAACGATGTAAAGATACTCAGTTTGAAAGAAACACACTCCCACAGTTGCAAAACTCTCAAATTAGATAGAAACTCGCATTAGAAAGCCTTACAGAAAGATACTCAAACGAGAAATGAAAAGATACACAATTGGAATAGTAAAGATACGCAAACGATGTAAAGATACACAATTGGAATAGTAAAGATACGCAAACGATGTAAAGATACTCAGTTTGAAAGAAACACACTCCCACACTTGCAAAACTCTCAAATTCAATAGAAACTCGCATCAGAAAGCCTTACAGAAAGATACTCAAACGAGAAATGAAAAGATACACAATTGGAATAGTAAAGATACGCAAACGATGTAAAGATACTCAGTTTGAAAGAAACACACTCCGACACTTGCAAAACTCTCAAATTCAATAGAAACTCGCATCAGAAAGCCATACGGAAAGATACTCAAACGAGAAATGAAAAGATACACAATTGGAATAGTAAAGATACGCAAACAATGTAAAGATACTCAGTTTGAAAGAAACACACTCCCACACTTGCAAAACTCTCAAAATCAATAGAAACTCGCATCAGAAAGCCTTACAGAAAGATACTCAAACGAGAAATGAAAAGATACACAATTGGAATAGTAAAGATACGCAAACGATGTAAAGATACTCAGTTTGAAAGAAACACACTCCGACACTTGCAAAACTCTCAAATTCAATAGAAACTCGCATCAGAAAGCCATACAGAAAGATACTCAAACGAGAAATGAAAAGATACACAATTGGAATAGTAAAGATACGCAAACGATGTAAAGATACTCAGTTTGAAAGAAACACACTCCCACACTTGCAAAACTCTCAAATTCAATAGAAACTCGCATCAGAAAGCCTTACAGAAAGATACTCAAACGAGAAATGAAAAGATACACAATTGGAATAGTAAAGATACGCAAACGATGTAAAGATACTCAGTGTGAAAGAAACACACTCCCACACTTGCAAAACTCTCAAATTCAATAGAAACTCGCATCAGAAAGCCTTACAGAAAGATACTTAAACGAGAAATGAAAAGATACACAATTGGAATAGTAAAGATACGCAAACGATGTAAAGATACACAATTGGAATAGTAAAGATACGCAAACGATGTAAAGATATTCAGTTTGAAAGAAACACACTCCCACACTTGCAAAACTCTCATATACAATAGAAACTGGCATCAGAAGCCTTACAGAAAGATACTCAAATGAGAAATGAAAAGATACACAATTGGAATAGTAAAGATACGCAAACGATGTAAAGATACACAATTGGAATAGTAAAGATACGCAAACGATGTAAAGATACTCAGTTTGAAAGAAACACACTCCCACACTTGCAAAACTCTCAAAATCAATAGAAACTCGCATCAGAAAGCCTTACAGAAAGATACTCAAACGAGAAATGAAAAGATACACAATTGGAATAGTAAAGATACGCAAACAATGTAAAGATACTCAGTTTGAAAGAAACACACTCCCACACTTGCAAAACTCTCAAATTCAATAGAAACTCGCATCAGAAAGCCTTACAGAAAGATACTCAAACGAGAAATGAAAAGATACACAATTGGAATAGTAAAGATACGCAAACGATGTAAAGATACACAATTGGAATAGTAAAGATACGCAAACGATGTAAAGATACTCAGTTTGAAAGAAACACACTCCCACACTTGCAAAACTCTCAAATTCAATAGAAACTCGCATTAGAAAGCCTTACAGAAAGATACTCAAACGAGAAATGAAAAGATACACAATTGGAATAGTAAAGATACGCAAACGATGTAAAGATACACAATTGGAATAGTAAAGATACGCAAACGATGTAAAGATACTCAGTTTGAAAGAAACACACTCCCACACTTGCAAAACTCTCAAATTCAATAGAAACTCGCATCAGAAAGCCTCACAGAAAGATACTCAAACGAGAAATGAAAAGATACACAATTGGAATAGTAAAGATACGCAAACGATGTAAAGATACTCAGTTTGAAAGAAACACACTCCGACACTTGCAAAACTCTCAAATTCAATAGAAACTCGCATCAGAAAGCCATACAGAAAGATACTCAAACGAGAAATGAAAAGATACACAATTGGAATAGTAAAGATACGCAAACGATGTAAAGATACTCAGTTTGAAAGAAACACACTCCCACACTTGCAAAACTCTCAAAATCAATAGAAACTCGCATCAGAAAGCCTTACAGAAAGATACTCAAACGAGAAATGAAAAGATACACAATTGGAATAGTAAAGATACGCAAACGATGTAAAGATACTCAGTTTGAAAGAAACACACTCCCACACTTGCAAAACTCTCAAATTCAATAGAAACTCGCATCAGAAGCCTTACAGAAAGATACTCAAACGAGAAATGAAAAGATACACAATTGGAATAGTAAAGATACGCAAACGATGTAAAGATACACAATTGGAATAGTAAAGATACGCAAACGATGTAAAGATACTCAGTTTGAAAGAAACACACTCCCACACTTGCAAAACTCTCAAATTCAATAGAAACTCGCATCAGAAAGCCTTACAGAAAGATACTCAAACGAGAAATGAAAAGATACACAATTGGAATAGTAAAGATACGCAAACGATGTAAAGATACTCAGTTTGAAAGAAACACACTCCGACACTTGCAAAACTCTCAAATTCAATAGAAACTCGCATCAGAAAGCCATACAGAAAGATACTCAAACGAGAAATGAAAAGATACACAATTGGAATAGTAAAGATACGCAAACGATGTAAACATACACAATTGGAATAGTAAAGATACGCAAACTATGTAAAGATACTCAGTTTGAAAGAAACACACTCCCACACTTGCAAAACTCTCAAATTCAATAGAAACTCGCATTAGAAAGCCTTACAGAAAGATACTCAAACGAGAAATGAAAAGATACACAATTGGAATAGTAAAGATACGCAAACGATGTAAAGATACACAATTGGAATAGTAAAGATACGTAAACGATGTAAAGATACTCAGTTTGAAAGAAACACACTCCCACACTTGCAAAACTCTCAAATTCAATAGAAACTCGCATCAGAAAGCCTTACAGAAAGATACTTAAACGAGAAATGAAAAGATACACAATTGGAATAGTAAAGATACGCAAACGATGTAAAGATACTCAGTTTGAAAGAAACACACTCCCACACTTGCAAAACTCTCAAATTCAATAGAAACTCGCATCAGAAAGCCTTACAGAAAGATACTCAAACGAGAAATGAAAAGATACACAATTGGAATAGTAAAGATACGCAAACGATGTAAAGATACTTAGTTTGAAAGAAACACACTCCCACACTTGCAAAACTCTCAAATACAATAGAAACTCGCATCAGAAAGCCTTACAGAAAGATACTCAAACGAGAAATGAAAAGATACACAATTGGAATAGTAAAGATACGCAAACGATGTAAAGATACTCAGTTTGAAAGAAACACACTCCCACACTTGCAAAACTCTCAAATTCAATAGAAACTCGCATCAGAAAGCCTTACAGAAAGATACTCAAACGAGAAATGAAAAGATACACAATTGGAATAGTAAAGATACGCAAACGATGTAAAGATACTCAGTTTGAAAGAAACACACTCTGACACTTGCAAAACTCTCAAATTCAATAGAAACTCGCATCAGAAAGCCATACAGAAAGATACTCAAACGAGAAATGAAAAGATACACAATTGGAATAGTAAAGATACGCAAACAATGTAAAGATACTCAGTTTGAAAGAAACACACTCCCACACTTGCAAAACTCTCAAAATCAATAGAAACTCGCATCAGAAAGCCTTACAGAAAGATACTCAAACGAGAAATGAAAAGATACACAATTGGAATAGTAAAGATACGCAAACGATGTAAAGATACTCAGTTTGAAAGAAACACACTCCCACACTTGCAAAACTCTCAAATTCAATAGAAACTCGCATTAGAAAGCCTTACAGAAAGATACTCAAACGAGAAATGAAAAGATACACAATTGGAATAGTAAAGATACGCAAACGATGTAAAGATACACAATTGGAATAGTAAAGATACGCAAACGATGTAAAGATACTCAGTTTGAAAGAAACACACTCCCACACTTGCAAAACTCTCAAATTCAATAGAAACTCGCATCAGAAAGCCTTACAGAAAGATACTCAAACGAGAAATGAAAAGATACACAATTGGAATAGTAAAGATACGCAAACGATGTAAAGATACTCAATTGGAATAGTAAAGATACGCAAACGATGTAAAGATACTCAGTTTGAAAGAAACACACTCCCACAATTGCAAAACTCTCAAAATCAATAGAAACTCGCATCAGAAAGCCTTACAGAAAGATACTCAAACGAGAAATGAAAAGATACACAATTGGAATAGTAAAGATACGCAAACGATGTAAAGATACTCAGTTTGAAAGAAACACACTCCCACACTTGCAAAACTCTCAAATTCAATAGAAACTCGCATCAGAAGCCTTAGAGAAAGATACTCAAACGAGAAATGAAAAGATACACAATTGGAATAGTAAAGATACGCAAACGATGTAAAGATACACAATTGGAATAGTAAAGATACGCAAACGATGTAAAGATACTCAGTTTGAAAGAAACACACTCCCACACTTGCAAAACTCTCAAATTCAATAGAAACTCGCATCAGAAAGCCATACAGAAAGATACTCAAACGAGAAATGAAAAGATACACAATTGGAATAGTAAAGATACGCAAACGATGTAAACATACACAATTGGAATAGTAAAGATACGCAAACTATGTAAAGATACTCAGTTTGAAAGAAACACACTCCCACACTTGCAAAACTCTCAAATTCAATAGAATCTCGCATTAGAAAGCCTTACAGAAAGATACTCAAACGAGAAATGAAAAGATACACAATTGGAATAGTAAAGATACGCAAACGATGTAAAGATACACAATTGGAATAGTAAAAATACGCAAACGATGTAAAGATACTCAGTTTGAAAGAAATACACTCCCACACTTGCAAAACTCTCAAATTCAATAGAAACTCGTAACAGAAAGCCTTACAGAAAGATACTTAAACGAGAAATGAAAAGATACACAATTGGAATAGTAAAGATACGCAAACGATGTAAAGAAACACAATTGGAATAGTAAAGATACGCAAACGATGTAAAGATACTCAGTTTGAAAGAAACACACTCCCACACTTGCAAAACTCTCAAATTCAATAGAAACTCGCATCAGAAAGCCTTACAGAAAGATACTCAAACGAGAAATGAAAAGATACACAATTGGAATAGTAAAGATACGCAAACGATGTAAAGATACTCAGTTTGAAAGAAACACACTCCCACACTTGCAAAACTCTCAAATACAATAGAAACTCGCATCAGAAGCCTTACAGAAAGATACTCAAACGAGAAATGAAAAGATACACAATTGGAATAGTAAAGATACGCAAACGATGTAAAGATACACAATTGGAATAGTAAAGATACGCAAACGATGTAAAGATACTCAGTTTGAAAGAAACACACTCCCACACTTGCAAAACTCTCAAATTAGATAGAAACTCGCATTAGAAAGCCTTACAGAAAGATACTCAAACGAGAAATGAAAAGATACACAATTGGAATAGTAAAGATACGCAAACGATGTAAAGATACACAATTGGAATAGTAAAGATTCGCAAACGATGTAAAGATACTCAGTTTGAAAGAAACACACTCCCACACTTGCAAAACTCTCAAATTCAATAGAAACTCGCATCAGAAAGCGATACAGAAAGATACTTAAACGAGAAATGAAAAGATACACAATTGGAATAGTAAAGATACGCAAACGATGTAAAGATACTCAGTTTGAAAGAAACACACTCCCACACTTGCAAAACTCTCAAATTCAATAGAAACTCGCATCAGAAGCCTTACAGAAAGATACTCAAACGAGAAATGAAAAGATACACAATTGGAATAGTAAAGATACGCAAACGATGTAAAGATACACAATTGGAATAGTAAAGATACGCAAACGATGTAAAGATACTCAGTTTGAAAGAAACACACTCCCACACTTGCAAAACTCTCAAATTCAATAGAATCTCGCATTAGAAAGCCTTACAGAAAGATACTCAAACGAGAAATGAAAAGATACACAATTGGAATAGTAAAGATACGCAAACGATGTAAAGATACACAATTGGAATAGTAAAAATACGCAAACGATGTAAAGATACTCAGTTTGAAAGAAATACACTCCCACACTTGCAAAACTCTCAAATTCAATAGAAACTCGTATCAGAAAGCCTTACAGAAAGATACTTAAACGAGAAATGAAAAGATACACAATTGGAATAGTAAAGATACGCAAACGATGTAAAGATACACAATTGGAATAGGAAAGATACGCAAACGATGTAAAGATACTCAGTTTGAAAGAAATACACTCCCACACTTGCAAAACTCTCAAAATCAATAGAAACTCGCATCAGAAAGCCTTACAGAAAGATACTCAAACGAGAAATGAAAAGATACACAATTGGAATAGTAAAGATACGCAAACGATGTAATGATACTCAGTTTGAAAGAAACACACTCCCACACTTGCAAAACTCTCAAATTCAATAGAAACTCGCATTAGAAAGCCTTACAGAAAGATACTCAAACGAGAAATGAAAAGATACACAATTGGAATAGTAAAGATACGCAAACGATGTAAAGATACACAATTGGAATAGTAAAAATACGCAAACGATGTAAAGATACTCAGTTTGAAAGAAACACACTCCCACACTTGCAAAACTCTTAAATTCAATAGAAACTCGCATTAGAAAGCCTTACAGAAAGATACTCAAACGAGAAATGAAAAGATACACAATTGGAATAGTAAAGATACGCAAACGATGTAAAGATACACAATTGGAATAGTAAAGATACGTAAACGATGTAAAGATACTCAGTTTGAAAGAAACACACTCCCACACTTGCAAAACTCTCAAATTCAATAGAAACTCGCATCAGAAAGCCTTACAGAAAGATACTTAAACGAGAAATGAAAAGATACACAATTGGAATAGTAAAGATACGCAAACGATGTAAAGATACACAATTGGAATAGTAAAAATACGCAAACGATGTAAAGATACTCAGTTTGAAAGAAATACACTCCCACACTTGCAAAACTCTCAAATTCAATAGAAACTCGTAACAGAAAGCCTTACAGAAAGATACTTAAACGAGAAATGAAAAGATACACAATTGGAATAGTAAAGATACGCAAACGATGTAAAGAAACACAATTGGAATAGTAAAGATACGCAAACGATGTAAAGATACTCAGTGTGAAAGAAACACACTCCCACACTTGCAAAACTCTCAAATTCAATAGAAACTCGCATCAGAAAGCCTTACAGAAAGATACTTAAACGAGAAATGAAAAGATACACAATTGGAATAGTAAAGATACGCAAACGATGTAAAGATACACAATTGGAATAGTAAAGATACGCAAACGATGTAAAGATATTCAGTTTGAAAGAAACACACTCCCACACTTGCAAAACTCTCATATACAATAGAAACTGGCATCAGAAGCCTTACAGAAAGATACTCAAATGAGAAATGAAAAGATACACAATTGGAATAGTAAAGATACGCAAACGATGTAAAGATACACAATTGGAATAGTAAAGATACGCAAACGATGTAAAGATACTCAGTTTGAAAGAAACACACTCCCACACTTGCAAAACTCTCAAAATCAATAGAAACTCGCATCAGAAAGCCTTACAGAAAGATACTCAAACGAGAAATGAAAAGATACACAATTGGAATAGTAAAGATACGCAAACAATGTAAAGATACTCAGTTTGAAAGAAACACACTCCCACACTTGCAAAACTCTCAAATTCAATAGAAACTCGCATCAGAAAGCCTTACAGAAAGATACTCAAACGAGAAATGAAAAGATACACAATTGGAATAGTAAAGATACGCAAACGATGTAAAGATACACAATTGGAATAGTAAAGATACGCAAACGATGTAAAGATACTCAGTTTGAAAGAAACACACTCCCACACTTGCAAAACTCTCAAATTCAATAGAAACTCGCATTAGAAAGCCTTACAGAAAGATACTCAAACGAGAAATGAAAAGATACACAATTGGAATAGTAAAGATACGCAAACGATGTAAAGATACACAATTGGAATAGTAAAGATACGCAAACGATGTAAAGATACTCAGTTTGAAAGAAACACACTCCCACACTTGCAAAACTCTCAAATTCAATAGAAACTCGCATCAGAAAGCCTTACAGAAAGATACTCAAACGAGAAATGAAAAGATACACAATTGGAATAGTAAAGATACGCAAACGATGTAAAGATACTCAGTTTGAAAGAAACACACTCCGACACTTGCAAAACTCTCAAATTCAATAGAAACTCGCATCAGAAAGCCATACAGAAAGATACTCAAACGAGAAATGAAAAGATACACAATTGGAATAGTAAAGATACGCAAACAATGTAAAGATACTCAGTTTGAAAGAAACACACTCCCACACTTGCAAAACTCTCAAAATCAATAGAAACTCGCATCAGAAAGCCTTACAGAAAGATACTCAAACGAGAAATGAAAAGATACACAATTGGAATAGTAAAGATACGCAAACGATGTAAAGATACTCAGTTTGAAAGAAACACACTCCCACACTTGCAAAACTCTCAAATTCAATAGAAACTCGCATCAGAAGCCTTACAGAAAGATACTCAAACGAGAAATGAAAAGATACACAATTGGAATAGTAAAGATACGCAAACGATGTAAAGATACACAATTGGAATAGTAAAGATACGCAAACGATGTAAAGATACTCAGTTTGAAAGAAACACACTCCCACACTTGCAAAACTCTCAAATTCAATAGAAACTCGCATCAGAAAGCCTTACAGAAAGATACTCAAACGAGAAATGAAAAGATACACAATTGGAATAGTAAAGATACGCAAACGATGTAAAGATACTCAGTTTGAAAGAAACACACTCCGACACTTGCAAAACTCTCAAATTCAATAGAAACTCGCATCAGAAAGCCATACAGAAAGATACTCAAACGAGAAATGAAAAGATACACAATTGGAATAGTAAAGATACGCAAACGATGTAAAGATACACAATTGGAATAGTAAAGATACGCAAACTATGTAAAGATACTCAGTTTGAAAGAAACACACTCCCACACTTGCAAAACTCTCAAATTCAATAGAAACTCGCATTAGAAAGCCTTACAGAAAGATACTCAAACGAGAAATGAAAAGATACACAATTGGAATAGTAAAGATACGCAAACGATGTAAAGATACACAATTGGAATAGTAAAGATACGTAAACGATGTAAAGATACTCAGTTTGAAAGAAACACACTCCCACACTTGCAAAACTCTCAAATTCAATAGAAACTCGCATCAGAAAGCCTTACAGAAAGATACTTAAACGAGAAATGAAAAGATACACAATTGGAATAGTAAAGATACGCAAACGATGTAAAGATACTCAGTTTGAAAGAAACACACTCCCACACTTGCAAAACTCTCAAATTCAATAGAAACTCGCATCAGAAAGCCTTACAGAAAGATACTCAAACGAGAAATGAAAAGATACACAATTGGAATAGTAAAGATACGCAAACGATGTAAAGATACTTAGTTTGAAAGAAACACACTCCCACACTTGCAAAACTCTCAAATACAATAGAAACTCGCATCAGAAAGCCTTACAGAAAGATACTCAAACGAGAAATGAAAAGATACACAATTGGAATAGTAAAGATACGCAAACGATGTAAAGATACTCAGTTTGAAAGAAACACACTCCCACACTTGCAAAACTCTCAAATTCAATAGAAACTCGCATCAGAAAGCCTTACAGAAAGATACTCAAACGAGAAATGAAAAGATACACAATTGGAATAGTAAAGATACGCAAACGATGTAAAGATACTCAGTTTGAAAGAAACACACTCTGACACTTGCAAAACTCTCAAATTCAATAGAAACTCGCATCAGAAAGCCATACAGAAAGATACTCAAACGAGAAATGAAAAGATACACAATTGGAATAGTAAAGATACGCAAACAATGTAAAGATACTCAGTTTGAAAGAAACACACTCCCACACTTGCAAAACTCTCAAAATCAATAGAAACTCGCATCAGAAAGCCTTACAGAAAGATACTCAAACGAGAAATGAAAAGATACACAATTGGAATAGTAAAGATACGCAAACGATGTAAAGATACTCAGTTTGAAAGAAACACACTCCCACACTTGCAAAACTCTCAAATTCAATAGAAACTCGCATTAGAAAGCCTTACAGAAAGATACTCAAACGAGAAATGAAAAGATACACAATTGGAATAGTAAAGATACGCAAACGATGTAAAGATACACAATTGGAATAGTAAAGATACGCAAACGATGTAAAGATACTCAGTTTGAAAGAAACACACTCCCACACTTGCAAAACTCTCAAATTCAATAGAAACTCGCATCAGAAAGCCTTACAGAAAGATACTCAAACGAGAAATGAAAAGATACACAATTGGAATAGTAAAGATACGCAAACGATGTAAAGATACTCAATTGGAATAGTAAAGATACGCAAACGATGTAAAGATACTCAGTTTGAAAGAAACACACTCCCACAATTGCAAAACTCTCAAAATCAATAGAAACTCGCATCAGAAAGCCTTACAGAAAGATACTCAAACGAGAAATGAAAAGATACACAATTGGAATAGTAAAGATACGCAAACGATGTAAAGATACTCAGTTTGAAAGAAACACACTCCCACACTTGCAAAACTCTCAAATTCAATAGAAACTCGCATCAGAAGCCTTAGAGAAAGATACTCAAACGAGAAATGAAAAGATACACAATTGGAATAGTAAAGATACGCAAACGATGTAAAGATACACAATTGGAATAGTAAAGATACGCAAACGATGTAAAGATACTCAGTTTGAAAGAAACACACTCCCACACTTGCAAAACTCTCAAATTCAATAGAAACTCGCATCAGAAAGCCATACAGAAAGATACTCAAACGAGAAATGAAAAGATACACAATTGGAATAGTAAAGATACGCAAACGATGTAAACATACACAATTGGAATAGTAAAGATACGCAAACTATGTAAAGATACTCAGTTTGAAAGAAACACACTCCCACACTTGCAAAACTCTCAAATTCAATAGAATCTCGCATTAGAAAGCCTTACAGAAAGATACTCAAACGAGAAATGAAAAGATACACAATTGGAATAGTAAAGATACGCAAACGATGTAAAGATACACAATTGGAATAGTAAAAATACGCAAACGATGTAAAGATACTCAGTTTGAAAGAAATACACTCCCACACTTGCAAAACTCTCAAATTCAATAGAAACTCGTAACAGAAAGCCTTACAGAAAGATACTTAAACGAGAAATGAAAAGATACACAATTGGAATAGTAAAGATACGCAAACGATGTAAAGAAACACAATTGGAATAGTAAAGATACGCAAACGATGTAAAGATACTCAGTTTGAAAGAAACACACTCCCACACTTGCAAAACTCTCAAATTCAATAGAAACTCGCATCAGAAAGCCTTACAGAAAGATACTCAAACGAGAAATGAAAAGATACACAATTGGAATAGTAAAGATACGCAAACGATGTAAAGATACTCAGTTTGAAAGAAACACACTCCCACACTTGCAAAACTCTCAAATACAATAGAAACTCGCATCAGAAGCCTTACAGAAAGATACTCAAACGAGAAATGAAAAGATACACAATTGGAATAGTAAAGATACGCAAACGATGTAAAGATACACAATTGGAATAGTAAAGATACGCAAACGATGTAAAGATACTCAGTTTGAAAGAAACACACTCCCACACTTGCAAAACTCTCAAATTAGATAGAAACTCGCATTAGAAAGCCTTACAGAAAGATACTCAAACGAGAAATGAAAAGATACACAATTGGAATAGTAAAGATACGCAAACGATGTAAAGATACACAATTGGAATAGTAAAGATTCGCAAACGATGTAAAGATACTCAGTTTGAAAGAAACACACTCCCACACTTGCAAAACTCTCAAATTCAATAGAAACTCGCATCAGAAAGCGATACAGAAAGATACTTAAACGAGAAATGAAAAGATACACAATTGGAATAGTAAAGATACGCAAACGATGTAAAGATACTCAGTTTGAAAGAAACACACTCCCACACTTGCAAAACTCTCAAATTCAATAGAAACTCGCATCAGAAGCCTTACAGAAAGATACTCAAACGAGAAATGAAAAGATACACAATTGGAATAGTAAAGATACGCAAACGATGTAAAGATACACAATTGGAATAGTAAAGATACGCAAACGATGTAAAGATACTCAGTTTGAAAGAAACACACTCCCACACTTGCAAAACTCTCAAATTCAATAGAATCTCGCATTAGAAAGCCTTACAGAAAGATACTCAAACGAGAAATGAAAAGATACACAATTGGAATAGTAAAGATACGCAAACGATGTAAAGATACACAATTGGAATAGTAAAAATACGCAAACGATGTAAAGATACTCAGTTTGAAAGAAATACACTCCCACACTTGCAAAACTCTCAAATTCAATAGAAACTCGTATCAGAAAGCCTTATAGAAAGATACTTAAACGAGAAATGAAAAGATACACAATTGGAATAGTAAAGATACGCAAACGATGTAAAGATACACAATTGGAATAGGAAAGATACGCAAACGATGTAAAGATACTCAGTTTGAAAGAAATACACTCCCACACTTGCAAAACTCTCAAAATCAATAGAAACTCGCATCAGAAAGCCTTACAGAAAGATACTCAAACGAGAAATGAAAAGATACACAATTGGAATAGTAAAGATACGCAAACGATGTAATGATACTCAGTTTGAAAGAAACACACTCCCACACTTGCAAAACTCTCAAATTCAATAGAAACTCGCATTAGAAAGCCTTACAGAAAGATACTCAAACGAGAAATGAAAAGATACACAATTGGAATAGTAAAGATACGCAAACGATGTAAAGATACACAATTGGAATAGTAAAAATACGCAAACGATGTAAAGATACTCAGTTTGAAAGAAACACACTCCCACACTTGCAAAACTCTTAAATTCAATAGAAACTCGCATCAGAAAGCCATACAGAAAGATACTTAAACGAGAAATGAAAAGATACACAATTGGAATAGTAAAGATACGCAAACGATGTAAAGATACACAATTGGAATAGTAAAGATACGCAAACGATGTAAAGATACTCAGTTTGAAAGAAACACACTCCCACACTTGCAAAACTGTCAAAATCAATAGAAACTCGCATCAGAAAGCCTTACAGAAAGATACTCAAACGAGAAATGAAAAGATACACAATTGGAATAGTAAAGATACGCAAACGATGTAAAGATACTCAGTTTGAAAGAAACACACTCCCACACTTGCAAAACTCTCAAATTCAATAGAAACTCGCATCAGAAGCCTTACAGAAAGATACTCAAACGAGAAATGAAAAGATACACAATTGGAATAGTAAAGATACGCAAACGATGTAAAGATACACAATTGGAATAGTAAAGATACGCAAACGATGTAAAGATACACAATTGGAATAGTAAAGATACGCAAACGATGTAAAGATACTCAGTTTGAAAGAAATACACTCCCACACTTGCAAAACTCTCAAAATCAATAGAAACTCGCATCAGAAAGCCTTACAGAAAGATACTCAAACGAGAAATGAAAAGATACACAATTGGAATAGTAAAGATACGCAAACGATGTAAAGATACTCAGTTTGAAAGAAACACACTCCCACACTTGCAAAACTCTCAAATTCAATAGAAACTCGCATCAGAAAGCCAGACAGAAAGATACTCAAACGAGAAATCAAAAGATACACAATTGGAATAGTAAAGATACGCAAACGATGTAAACATACACAATTGGAATAGTAAAGATACGCAAACTATGTAAAGATACTCAGTTTGAAAGAAACACACTCCCACACTTGCAAAACTCTCAAATTCAATAGAAACTCGCATTAGAAAGCCTTACAGAAAGATACTCAAACTAGAAATGAAAAGATACACAATTCGAATAGTAAAGATACGCAAACGATGTAAAGATACACAATTGGAATAGTAAAGATACGCAAACGATGTAAAGATACTCAGTTTGAAAGAAACACACTCCCACACTTGCAAAACTCTCAAATTCAATAGAAACTCGCATCAGAAAACCTTACAGAAAGATACTTAAACGAGAAATGAAAAGATACACAATTGGAATAGTAAAGATACGCAAACGATGTAAAGATACACAATTGGAATAGTAAAGATACGCAAACGATGTAAAGATATTCAGTTTGAAAGAAACACACTCCCACACTTGCAAAACTCTCAAATACAATAGAAACTGGCATCAGAAGCCTTACAGAAAGATACTCAAACGAGAAATGAAAAGATACACAATTGGAATAGTAAAGATACGCAAACGATGTAAAGATACTCAGTTTGAAAGAAACACACTCCCACACTTGCAAAACTCTCAAATTAGATAGAAACTCGCATTAGAAAGCCTTACAGAAAGATACTCAAACGAGAAATGAAAAGATACACAATTGGAATAGTAAAGATACGCAAACGATGTAAAGATACACAATTGGAATAGTAAAGATACGCAAACGATGTAAAGATACTCAGTTTGAAAGAAACACACTCCCACACTTGCAAAACTCTCAAATTCAATAGAAACTCGCATCAGAAAGCCATACAGAAAGATACTTAAACGAGAAATGAAAAGATACACAATTGGAATAGTAAAGATACGCAAACGATGTAAAGAAACACAATTGGAATAGTAAAGATACGCAAACGATGTAAAGATACTCAGTTTGAAAGAAACACACTCCCACACTTGCAAAACTCTCAAATTCAATAGAAACTCGCATCAGAAAGCCTTACAGAAAGATACTCAAACGAGAAATGAAAAGATACACAATTGGAATAGTAAAGATACGCAAACGATGTAAAGATACTCAGTTTGAAAGAAACACACTCCCACACTTGCAAAACTCTCAAATTCAATAGAAACTCGCATCAGAAAGCCATACAGAAAGATACTTAAACGAGAAATGAAAAGATACACAATTGGAATAGTAAAGATACGCAAACGATGTAAAGATACACAATTGGAATAGTAAAGATACGCAAACGATGTAAAGATACTCAGTTTGAAAGAAACACACTCCCACAATTGCAAAACTCTCAAAATCAATAGAAACTCGCATCAGAAGCCTTACAGAAAGATACTCAAACGAGAAATGAAAAGATACACAATTGGAATAGTAAAGATACGCAAACGATGTAAAGATACACAATTGGAATAGTAAAGATACGCAAACGATGTAAAGATACTCAGTTTGAAAGAAACACACTCCCACACTTGCAAAACTCTCAAATTAGATAGAAACTCGCATTAGAAAGCCTTACAGAAAGATACTCAAACGAGAAATGAAAAGATACACAATTGGAATAGTAAAGATACGCAAACGATGTAAAGATACACAATTGGAATAGTAAAGATACGCAAACGATGTAAAGATACTCAGTTTGAAAGAAACACACTCCCACACTTGCAAAACTCTCAAATTCTATAGAAACTCGCATCAGAAAGCCATACAGAAAGATACTTAAACGAGAAATGAAAAGATACACAATTGGAATAGTAAAGATACGCAAACGATGTAAAGATACTCAGTTTGAAAGAAACACACTCCCACACTTGCAAAACTCTCAAATTCAATAGAAACTCGCATCAGAAGCCTTACAGAAAGATACTCAAACGAGAAATGAAAAGATACACAATTGGAATAGTAAAGATACGCAAACGATGTAAAGATACACAATTGGAATAGTAAAGATACGCAAACGATGTAAAGATACACAATTGGAATAGTAAAGATACGCAAACGATGTAAAGATACTCAGTTTGAAAGAAATACACTCCCACACTTGCAAAACTCTCAAAATCAATAGAAACTCGCATCAGAAAGCCTTACAGAAAGATACTCAAACGAGAAATGAAAAGATACACAATTGGAATAGTAAAGATACGCAAACGATGTAAAGATACTCAGTTTGAAAGAAACACACTCCCACACTTGCAAAACTCTCAAATTCAATAGAAACTCGCATCAGAAGCCTTACAGAAAGATACTCAAACGAGAAATGAAAAGATACACAATTGGAATAGTAAAGATACGCAAACGATGTAAAGATACACAATTGGAATAGTAAAGATACGCAAACGATGTAAAGATACTCAGTTTGAAAGAAACACACTCCCACACTTGCAAAACTCTCAAATTCAATAGAATCTCGCATTAGAAAGCCTTACAGAAAGATACTCAAACGAGAAATGAAAAGATACACAATTGGAATAGTAAAGATACGCAAACGATGTAAAGATACACAATTGGAATAGTAAAAATACGCAAACGATGTAAAGATACTCAGTTTGAAAGAAATACACTCCCACACTTGCAAAACTCTCAAATTCAATAGAAACTCGTATCAGAAAGCCTTACAGAAAGATACTTAAACGAGAAATGAAAAGATACACAATTGGAATAGTAAAGATACGCAAACGATGTAAAGATACACAATTGGAATAGTAAAGATACGCAAACGATGTAAAGATACTCAGTTTGAAAGAAACACACTCCCACACTTGCAAAACTCTCAAATTCAATAGAAACTCGCATCAGAAAGCCTTACAGAAAGATACTCAAACGAGAAATGAAAAGATACACAATTGGAATAGTAAAGATACGCAAACGATGTAAAGATACTCAGTTTGAAAGAAACACACTCCCACACTTGCAAAACTCTCAAATTCAATAGAAACTCGCATCAGAAAGCCATACAGAAAGATACTTAAACGAGAAATGAAAAGATACACAATTGGAATAGTAAAGATACGCAAACGATGTAAAGATACACAATTGGAATAGTAAAGATACGCAAACGATGTAAAGATACTCAGTTTGAAAGAAACACACTCCCACACTTGCAAAACTCTCAAATTCAATAGAAACTCGCATCAGAAAGCCTTACAGAAAGATACTCAAACGAGAAATGAAAAGATACACAATTGGAATAGTAAAGATACGCAAACGATGTAAAGATACTCAGTTTGAAAGAAACACACTCCCACAATTGCAAAACTCTCAAAATCAATAGAAACTCGCATCAGAAGCCTTACAGAAAGATACTCAAACGAGAAATGAAAAGATACACAATTGGAATAGTAAAGATACGCAAACGATGTAAAGATACACAATTGGAATAGTAAAGATACGCAAACGATGTAAAGATACTCAGTTTGAAAGAAACACACTCCCACACTTGCAAAACTCTCAAATTAGATAGAAACTCGCATTAGAAAGCCTTACAGAAAGATACTCAAACGAGAAATGAAAAGATACACAATTGGAATAGTAAAGATACGCAAACGATGTAAAGATACACAATTGGAATAGTAAAGATACGCAAACGATGTAAAGATACTCAGTTTGAAAGAAACACACTCCCACACTTGCAAAACTCTCAAATTCTATAGAAACTCGCATCAGAAAGCCATACAGAAAGATACTTAAACGAGAAATGAAAAGATACACAATTGGAATAGTAAAGATACGCAAACGATGTAAAGATACTCAGTTTGAAAGAAACACACTCCCACACTTGCAAAACTCTCAAATTCAATAGAAACTCGCATCAGAAGCCTTACAGAAAGATACTCAAACGAGAAATGAAAAGATACACAATTGGAATAGTAAAGATACGCAAACGATGTAAAGATACACAATTGGAATAGTAAAGATACGCAAACGATGTAAAGATACTCAGTTTGAAAGAAACACACTCCCACACTTGCAAAACTCTCAAATACAATAGAAACTCGCATCAGAAGCCTTACAGAAAGATACTCAAACGAGAAATGAAAAGATACACAATTGGAAGAGTAAAGATACGCAAACGATGTAAAGATACTCAGTTTGAAAGAAACACACTCCCACACTTGCAAAACTCTCAAATACAATAGAAACTCGCATCAGAAGCCTTACAGAAAGATACTCAAACGAGAAATGAAAAGATACACAATTGGAATAGTAAAGATACGCAAACGATGTAAAAATACACAATTGGAATAGTAAAGATACGCAAACGATGTAAAGATACTCAGTTTGAAAGAAACACACTCCCACACTTGCAAAACTCTCAAATACAATAGAAACTCGCATCAGAAGCCTTACAGAAAGATACTCAAACGAGAAATGAAAAGATACACAATTGGAATAGTAAAGATACGCAAACGATGTAAAGATACTCAGTTTGAAAGAAACACACTCCCACACTTGCAAAACTCTCAAATACAATAGAAACTCGCATCAGAAGCCTTACAGAAAGATACTCAAACGAGAAATGAAAAGATACACAATTGGAAGAGTAAAGATACGCAAACGATGTAAAGATACTCAGTTTGAAAGAAACACACTCCCACACTTGCAAAACTCTCAAATTCAATAGAAACTCGCATCAGAAGCCTTACAGAAAGATACTCAAACGAGAAATGAAAAGATACACAATTGGAATAGTAAAGATACGCAAACGATGTAAAAATACAGAATTGGAATAGTAAAGATACGCAAACGATGTAAAGATACTCAGTTTGAAAGAAACACACTCCCACACTTGCAAAACTCTCAAATACAATAGAAACTCGCATCAGAAGCCTTACAGAAAGATACTCAAACGAGAAATGAAAAGATACACAATTGGAATAGTAAAGATACGCAAACGATGTAAAGATACTCAGTTTGAAAGAAACACACTCCCACACTTGCAAAACTCTCAAATACAATAGAAACTCGCATCAGAAGCCTTACAGAAAGATACTCAAACGAGAAATGAAAAGATACACAATTGGAATAGTAAAGATACGCAAACGATGTAAAGATACTCAGTTTGAAAGAAACACACTCCCACACTTGCAAAACTCTCAAATACAATAGAAACTCGCATCAGAAGCCTTACAGAAAGATACTCAAACGAGAAATGAAAAGATACACAATTGGAATAGTAAAGATACGCAAACGATGTAAAGATACTCAGTTTGAAAGAAACACACTCCCACACTTGCAAAACTCTCAAATACAATAGAAACTCGCATCAGAAGCCTTACAGAAAGATACTCAAACGAGAAATGAAAAGATACACAATTGGAAGAGTAAAGATACGCAAACGATGTAAAGATACTCAGTTTGAAAGAAACACACTCCCACACTTGCAAAACTCTCAAATACAATAGAAACTCGCATCAGAAGCCTTACAGAAAGATACTCAAACGAGAAATGAAAAGATACAGAATTGGAATAGTAAAGATACGCAAACGATGTAAAGATACTCAGTTTGAAAGAAACACACTCCCACACTTGCAAAACTCTCAAATACAATAGAAACTCGCATCAGAAGCCTTACAGAAAGATACTCAAACGAGAAATGAAAAGATACACAATTGGAATAGTAAAGATACGCAAACGATGTAAAGATACTCAGTTTGAAAGAAACACACTCCCACACTTGCAAAACTCTCAAATACAATAGAAACTCGCATCAGAAGCCTTACAGAAAGATACTCAAACTAGAAATGAAAAGATACACAATTGGAATAGTAAAGATACGCAAACGATGTAAAGATACTCAGTTTGAAAGAAACACACTCCCACACTTGCAAAACTCTCAAATACAATAGAAACTCGCATCAGAAGCCTTACAGAAAGATACTCAAACGAGAAATGAAAAGATACACAATTGGAAGAGTAAAGATACGCAAACGATGTAAAGATACTCAGTTTGAAAGAAACACACTCCCACACTTGCAAAACTCTCAAATACAATAGAAACTCGCATCAGAAGCCTTACAGAAAGATACTCAAACGAGAAATGAAAAGATACTCAATTGGAATAGTAAAGATACGCAAACGATGTAAAGATACTCAGTTTGAAAGAAACACACTCCCACACTTGCAAAACTCTCAAATACAATAGAAACTCGCATCAGAAGCCTTACAGAAAGATACTCAAACGAGAAATGAAAAGATACACAATTGGAAGAGTAAAGATACGCAAACGATGTAAAGATACTCAGTTTGAAAGAAACACACTCCCACACTTGCAAAACTCTCAAATACAATAGAAACTCGCATCAGAAGCCTTACAGAAAGATACTCAAACGAGAAATGAAAAGATACACAATTGGAATAGTAAAGATACGCAAACGATGTAAAAATACACAATTGGAATAGTAAAGATACGCAAACGATGTAAAGATACTCAGTTTGAAAGAAACACACTCCCACACTTGCAAAACTCTCAAATACAATAGAAACTCGCATCAGAAGCCTTACAGAAAGATACTCAAACGAGAAATGAAAAGATACACAATTGGAATAGTAAAGATACGCAAACGATGTAAAGATACTCAGTTTGAAAGAAACACACTCCCACACTTGCAAAACTCTCAAATACAATAGAAACTCGCATCAGAAGCCTTACAGAAAGATACTCAAACGAGAAATGAAAAGATACACAATTGGAAGAGTAAAGATACGCAAACGATGTAAAGATACTCAGTTTGAAAGAAACACACTCCCACACTTGCAAAACTCTCAAATACAATAGAAACTCGCATCAGAAGCCTTACAGAAAGATACTCAAACGAGAAATGAAAAGATACACAATTGGAATAGTAAAGATACGCAAACGATGTAAAAATACAGAATTGGAATAGTAAAGATACGCAAACGATGTAAAGATACTCAGTTTGAAAGAAACACACTCCCACACTTGCAAAACTCTCAAATACAATAGAAACTCGCATCAGAAGCCTTACAGAAAGATACTCAAACGAGAAATGAAAAGATACACAATTGGAATAGTAAAGATACGCAAACGATGTAAAGATACTCAGTTTGAAAGAAACACACTCCCACACTTGCAAAACTCTCAAATACAATAGAAACTCGCATCAGAAGCCTTACAGAAAGATACTCAAACGAGAAATGAAAAGATACACAATTGGAATAGTAAAGATACGCAAACGATGTAAAGATACTCAGTTTGAAAGAAACACACTCCCACACTTGCAAAACTCTCAAATACAATAGAAACTCGCATCAGAAGCCTTACAGAAAGATACTCAAACGAGAAATGAAAAGATACACAATTGGAATAGTAAAGATACGCAAACGATGTAAAGATACTCAGTTTGAAAGAAACACACTCCCACACTTGCAAAACTCTCAAATACAATAGAAACTCGCATCAGAAGCCTTACAGAAAGATACTCAAACGAGAAATGAAAAGATACACAATTGGAAGAGTAAAGATACGCAAACGATGTAAAGATACTCAGTTTGAAAGAAACACACTCCCACACTTGCAAAACTCTCAAATACAATAGAAACTCGCATCAGAAGCCTTACAGAAAGATACTCAAACGAGAAATGAAAAGATACAGAATTGGAATAGTAAAGATACGCAAACGATGTAAAGATACTCAGTTTGAAAGAAACACACTCCCACACTTGCAAAACTCTCAAATACAATAGAAACTCGCATCAGAAGCCTTACAGAAAGATACTCAAACGAGAAATGAAAAGATACACAATTGGAATAGTAAAGATACGCAAACGATGTAAAGATACTCAGTTTGAAAGAAACACACTCCCACACTTGCAAAACTCTCAAATACAATAGAAACTCGCATCAGAAGCCTTACAGAAAGATACTCAAACTAGAAATGAAAAGATACACAATTGGAATAGTAAAGATACGCAAACGATGTAAAGATACTCAGTTTGAAAGAAACACACTCCCACACTTGCAAAACTCTCAAATACAATAGAAACTCGCATCAGAAGCCTTACAGAAAGATACTCAAACGAGAAATGAAAAGATACACAATTGGAAGAGTAAAGATACGCAAACGATGTAAAGATACTCAGTTTGAAAGAAACACACTCCCACACTTGCAAAACTCTCAAATACAATAGAAACTCGCATCAGAAGCCTTACAGAAAGATACTCAAACGAGAAATGAAAAGATACTCAATTGGAATAGTAAAGATACGCAAACGATGTAAAGATACTCAGTTTGAAAGAAACACACTCCCACACTTGCAAAACTCTCAAATACAATAGAAACTCGCATCAGAAGCCTTACAGAAAGATACTCAAACGAGAAATGAAAAGATACACAATTGGAATAGTAAAGATACGCAAACGATGTAAAGATACTCAGTTTGAAAGAAACACACTCCCACACTTGCAAAACTCTCAAATACAATAGAAACTCGCATCAGAAGCCTTACAGAAAGATACTCAAACTAGAAATGAAAAGATACACAATTGGAATAGTAAAGATACGCAAACGATGTAAAGATACTCAGTTTGAAAGAAACACACTCCCACACTTGCAAAACTCTCAAATACAATAGAAACTCGCATCAGAAGCCTTACAGAAAGATACTCAAACGAGAAATGAAAAGATACACAATTGGAATAGTAAAGATACGCAAACGATGTAAAAATACAGAATTGGAATAGTAAAGATACGCAAACGATGTAAAGATACTCAGTTTGAAAGAAACACACTCCCACACTTGCAAAACTCTCAAATACAATAGAAACTCGCATCAGAAGCCTTACAGAAAGATACTCAAACGAGAAATGAAAAGATACACAATTGGAATAGTAAAGATACGCAAACGATGTAAAGATACTCAGTTTGAAAGAAACACACTCCCACACTTGCAAAACTCTCAAATACAATAGAAACTCGCATCAGAAGCCTTACAGAAAGATACTCAAACGAGAAATGAAAAGATACACAAGTGGAAGAGTAAAGATACGCAAACGATGTAAAGATACTCAGTTTGAAAGAAACACACTCCCACACTTGCAAAACTCTCAAATACAATAGAAACTCGCATCAGAAGCCTTACAGAAAGATACTCAAACGAGAAATGAAAAGATACACAATTGGAATAGTAAAGATACGCAAACGATGTAAAAATACATAATTGGAATAGTAAAGATACGCAAACGATGTAAAGATACTCAGTTTGAAAGAAACACACTCCCACACTTGCAAAACTCTCAAATACAATAGAAACTCGCATCAGAAGCCTTACAGAAAGATACTCAAACGAGAAATGAAAAGATACTCAATTGGAATAGTAAAGATACGCAAACGATGTAAAGATACTCAGTTTGAAAGAAACACACTCCCACACTTGCAAAACTCTCAAATACAATAGAAACTCGCATCAGAAGCCTTACAGAAAGATACTCAAACGAGAAATGAAAAGATACACAATTGGAATAGTAAAGATACGCAAACGATGTAAAGATACTCAGTTTGAAAGAAACACACTCCCACACTTGCAAAACTCTCAAATACAATAGAAACTCGCATCAGAAGCCTTACAGAAAGATACTCAAACGAGAAATGAAAAGATACACAATTGGAATAGTAAAGATACGCAAACGATGTAAAGATACTCAGTTTGAAAGAAACACACTCCCACACTTGCAAAACTCTCAAATACAATAGAAACTCGCATCAGAAGCCTTACAGAAAGATACTCAAACGAGAAATGAAAAGATACACAATTGGAAGAGTAAAGATACGCAAACGATGTAAAGATACTCAGTTTGAAAGAAACACACTCCCACACTTGCAAAACTCTCAAATACAATAGAAACTCGCATCAGAAGCCTTACAGAAAGATACTCAAACGAGAAATGAAAAGATACACAATTGGAATAGTAAAGATACGCAAACGATGTAAAGATACTCAGTTTGAAAGAAACACACTCCCACACTTGCAAAACTCTCAAATACAATAGAAACTCGCATCAGAAGCCTTACAGAAAGATACTCAAACGAGAAATGAAAAGATACACAATTGGAAGAGTAAAGATACGCAAACGACGTAAAGATACTCAGTTTGAAAGAAACACACTCCCACACTTGCAAAACTCTCAAATACAATAGAAACTCGCATCAGAAGCCTTACAGAAAGATACTCAAACGAGAAATGAAAAGATACACAATTGGAATAGTAAAGATACGCAAACGATGTAAAGATACTCAGTTTGAAAGAAACACACTCCCACACTTGCAAAACTCTCAAATACAATAGAAACTCGCATCAGAAGCCTTACAGAAAGATACTCAAACGAGAAATGAAAAGATACACAATTGGAATAGTAAAGATACGCAAACGATGTAAAGATACACAATTGGAATAGTAAAGATACGCAAACGATGTAAAGATACTCAGTTTGAAAGAAACACACTCCCACACTTGCAAAACTCTCAAATACAATAGAAACTCGCATCAGAAGCCTTACAGAAAGATACTCAAACGAGAAATGAAAAGATACACAATTGGAAGAGTAAAGATACGCAAACGATGTAAAGATACTCAGTTTGAAAGAAACACACTCCCACACTTGCAAAACTCTCAAATACAATAGAAACTCGCATCAGAAGCCTTACAGAAAGATACTCAAACGAGAAATGAAAAGATACACAATTGGAATAGTAAAGATACGCAAACGATGTAAAAATACACAATTGGAATAGTAAAGATACGCAAACGATGTAAAGATACTCAGTTTGAAAGAAACACACTCCCACACTTGCAAAACTCTCAAATACAATAGAAACTCGCATCAGAAGCCTTACAGAAAGATACTCAAACGAGAAATGAAAAGATACACAATTGGAATAGTAAAGATACGCAAACGATGTAAAGATACTCAGTTTGAAAGAAACACACTCCCACACTTGCAAAACTCTCAAATACAATAGAAACTCGCATCAGAAGCCTTACAGAAAGATACTCAAACGAGAAATGAAAAGATACACAATTGGAAGAGTAAAGATACGCAAACGATGTAAAGATAGTCAGTTTGAAAGAAACACACTCCCACACTTGCAAAACTCTCAAATACAATAGAAACTCGCATCAGAAGCCTTACAGAAAGATACTCAAACGAGAAATGAAAAGATACACAATTGGAATAGTAAAGATACGCAAACGATGTAAAGATACTCAGTTTGAAAGAAACACACTCCCACACTTGCAAAACTCTCAAATACAATAGAAACTCGCATCAGAAGCCTTACAGAAAGATACTCAAACGAGAAATGAAAAGATACACAATTGGAAGAGTAAAGATACGCAAACGATGTAAAGATACTCAGTTTGAAAGAAACACACTCCCACACTTGCAAAACTCTCAAATACAATAGAAACTCGCATCAGAAGCCTTACAGAAAGATACTCAAACGAGAAATGAAAAGATACACAATTGGAATAGTAAAGATACGCAAACGATGTAAAAATACATAATTGGAATAGTAAAGATACGCAAACGATGTAAAGATACTCAGTTTGAAAGAAACACACTCCCACACTTGCAAAACTCTCAAATACAATAGAAACTCGCATCAGAAGCCTTACAGAAAGATACTCAAACGAGAAATGAAAAGATACACAATTGGAATAGTAAAGATACGCAAACGATGTAAAGATACTCAGTTTGAAAGAAACACACTCCCACACTTGCAAAACTCTCAAATACAATAGAAACTCGCATCAGAAGCCTTACAGAAAGATACTCAAACGAGAAATGAAAAGATACACAATTGGAATAGTAAAGATACGCAAACGATGTAAAGATACTCAGTTTGAAAGAAACACACTCCCACACTTGCAAAACTCTCAAATACAATAGAAACTCGCATCAGAAGCCTTACAGAAAGATACTCAAACGAGAAATGAAAAGATACACAATTGGAAGAGTAAAGATACGCAAACGATGTAAAGATACTCAGTTTGAAAGAAACACACTCCCACACTTGCAAAACTCTCAAATACAATAGAAACTCGCATCAGAAGCCTTACAGAAAGATACTCAAACGAGAAATGAAAAGATACACAATTGGAATAGTAAAGATACGCAAACGATGTAAAGATACTCAGTTTGAAAGAAACACACTCCCACACTTGCAAAACTCTCAAATACAATAGAAACTCGCATCAGAAGCCTTACAGAAAGATACTCAAACGAGAAATGAAAAGATACACAATTGGAAGAGTAAAGATACGCAAACGATGTAAAGATACTCAGTTTGAAAGAAACACACTCCCACACTTGCAAAACTCTCAAATACAATAGAAACTCGCATCAGAAGCCTTACAGAAAGATACTCAAACGAGAAATGAAAAGATACACAATTGGAATAGTAAAGATACGCAAACGATGTAAAAATACATAATTGGAATAGTAAAGATACGCAAACGATGTAAAGATACTCAGTTTGAAAGAAACACACTCCCACACTTGCAAAACTCTCAAATACAATAGAAACTCGCATCAGAAGCCTTACAGAAAGATACTCAAACGAGAAATGAAAAGATACTCAATTGGAATAGTAAAGATACGCAAACGATGTAAAGATACTCAGTTTGAAAGAAACACACTCCCACACTTGCAAAACTCTCAAATACAATAGAAACTCGCATCAGAAGCCTTACAGAAAGATACTCAAACGAGAAATGAAAAGATACACAATTGGAATAGTAAAAATACGCAAACGATGTAAAGATACTCAGTTTGAAAGAAACACACTCCCACACTTGCAAAACTCTCAAATACAATAGAAACTCGCATCAGAAGCCTTACAGAAAGATACTCAAACGAGAAATGAAAAGATACACAATTGGAATAGTAAAGATACGCAAACGATGTAAAGATACTCAGTTTGAAAGAAACACACTCCCACACTTGCAAAACTCTCAAATACAATAGAAACTCGCATCAGAAGCCTTACAGAAAGATACTCAAACGAGAAATGAAAAGATACACAATTGGAATAGTAAAGATACGCAAACGATGTAAAGATACTCAGTTTGAAAGAAACACACTCCCACACTTGCAAAACTCTCAAATACAATAGAAACTCGCATCAGAAGCCTTACAGAAAGATACTCAAACGAGAAATGAAAAGATACACAATTGGAAGAGTAAAGATACGCAAACGATGTAAAGATACTCAGTTTGAAAGAAACACACTCCCACACTTGCAAAACTCTCAAATACAATAGAAACTCGCATCAGAAGCCTTACAGAAAGATACTCAAACGAGAAATGAAAAGATACACAATTGGAATAGTAAAGATACGCAAACGATGTAAAGATACTCAGTTTGAAAGAAACACACTCCCACACTTGCAAAACTCTCAAATACAATAGAAACTCGCATCAGAAGCCTTACAGAAAGATACTCAAACGAGAAATGAAAAGATACACAATTGGAATAGTAAAGATACGCAAACGATGTAAAGATACACAATTGGAATAGTAAAGATACGCAAACGATGTAAAGATACTCAGTTTGAAAGAAACACACTCCCACACTTGCAAAACTCTCAAATACAATAGAAACTCGCATCAGAAGCCTTACAGAAAGATACTCAAACGAGAAATGAAAAGATACACAATTGGAAGAGTAAAGATACGCAAACGATGTAAAGATACTCAGTTTGAAAGAAACACACTCCCACACTTGCAAAACTCTCAAATACAATAGAAACTCGCATCAGAAGCCTTACAGAAAGATACTCAAACGAGAAATGAAAAGATACACAATTGGAATAGTAAAGATACGCAAACGATGTAAAGATACTCAGTTTGAAAGAAATACACTCCCACACTTGCAAAACTCTCAAATACAATAGAAACTCGCATCAGAAGCCTTACAGAAAGATACTCAAACGAGAAATGAAAAGATACACAATTGGAATAGTAAAGATACGCAAACGATGTAAAGATACACAATTGGAATAGTAAAGATATGCAAACGATGTAAAGATACTCAGTTTGAAAGAAACACACTCCCACACTTGCAAAACTCTCAAATACAATAGAAACTCGCATCAGAAGCCTTACAGAAAGATACTCAAACGAGAAATGAAAAGATACACAATTGGAATAGTAAAGATACGCAAACGATGTAAAAATACACAATTGGAATAGTAAAGATACGCAAACGATGTAAAGATACTCAGTTTGAAAGAAACACACTCCCACACTTGCAAAACTCTCAAATACAATAGAAACTCGCATCAGAAGCCTTACAGAAAGATACTCAAACGAGAAATGAAAAGATACACAATTGGAAGAGTAAAGATACGCAAACGATGTAAAGATACTCAGTTTGAAAGAAACACACTCCCACACTTGCAAAACTCTCAAATACAATAGAAACTCGCATCAGAAGCCTTACAGAAAGATACTCAAACGAGAAATGAAAAGATACACAATTGGAAGAGTAAAGATACGCAAACGATGTAAAGATACTCAGTTTGAAAGAAACACACTCCCACACTTGCAAAACTCTCAAATACAATAGAAACTCGCATCAGAAGCCTTACAGAAAGATACTCAAACGAGAAATGAAAAGATACACAATTGGAATAGTAAAGATACGCAAACGATGTAAAGATACTCAGTTTGAAAGAAACACACTCCCACACTTGCAAAACTCTCAAATACAATAGAAACTCGCATCAGAAGCCTTACAGAAAGATACTCAAACGAGAAATGAAAAGATACACAATTGGAAGAGTAAAGATACGCAAACGATGTAAAGATACTCAGTTTGAAAGAAACACACTCCCACACTTGCAAAACTCTCAAATACAATAGAAACTCGAATCAGAAGCCTTACAGAAAGATACTCAAACGAGAAATGAAAAGATACACAATTGGAATAGTAAAGATACGCAAACGATGTAAAGATACTCAGTTTGAAAGAAACACACTCCCACACTTGCAAAACTCTCAAATACAATAGAAACTCGCATCAGAAGCCTTACAGAAAGATACTCAAACGAGAAATGAAAAGATACACAATTGGAATAGTAAAGATACGCAAACGATGTAAAGATACACAATTGGAATAGTAAAGATACGCAAACGATGTAAAGATACTCAGTTTGAAAGAAACACACTCCCACACTTGCAAAACTCTCAAATACAATAGAAACTCGCATCAGAAGCCTTACAGAAAGATACTCAAACGAGAAATGAAAAGATACACAATTGGAAGAGTAAAGATACGCAAACGATGTAAAGATACTCAGTTTGAAAGAAACACACTCCCACACTTGCAAAACTCTCAAATACAATAGAAACTCGCATCAGAAGCCTTACAGAAAGATACTCAAACGAGAAATGAAAAGATACACAATTGGAATAGTAAAGATACGCAAACGATGTAAAAATACACAATTGGAATAGTAAAGATACGCAAACGATGTAAAGATACTCAGTTTGAAAGAAACACACTCCCACACTTGCAAAACTCTCAAATACAATAGAAACTCGCATCAGAAGCCTTACAGAAAGATACTCAAACGAGAAATGAAAAGATACACAATTGGAATAGTAAAGATACGCAAACGATGTAAAGATACTCAGTTTGAAAGAAACACACTCCCACACTTGCAAAACTCTCAAATACAATAGAAACTCGCATCAGAAGCCTTACAGAAAGATACTCAAACGAGAAATGAAAAGATACACAATTGGAAGAGTAAAGATACGCAAACGATGTAAAGATACTCAGTTTGAAAGAAACACACTCCCACACTTGCAAAACTCTCAAATACAATAGAAACTCGCATCAGAAGCCTTACAGAAAGATACTCAAACGAGAAATGAAAAGATACACAATTGGAATAGTAAAGATACGCAAACGATGTAAAAATACAGAATTGGAATAGTACAGATACGCAAACGATGTAAAGATACTCAGTTTGAAAGAAACACACTCCCACACTTGCAAAACTCTCAAATACAATAGAAACTCGCATCAGAAGCATTACAGAAAGATACTCAAACGAGAAATGAAAAGATACACAATTGGAATAGTAAAGATACGCAAACGATGTAAAGATACTCAGTTTGAAAGAAACACACTCCCACACTTGCAAAACTCTCAAATACAATAGAAACTCGCATCAGAAGCCTTACAGAAAGATACTCAAACGAGAAATGAAAAGATACACAATTGGAATAGTAAAGATACGCAAACGATGTAAAGATACTCAGTTTGAAAGAAACACACTCCCACACTTGCAAAACTCTCAAATACAATAGAAACTCGCATCAGAAGCCTTACAGAAAGATACTCAAACGAGAAATGAAAAGATACACAATTGGAATAGTAAAGATACGCAAACGATGTAAAGATACTCAGTTTGAAAGAAACACACTCCCACACTTGCAAAACTCTCAAATACAATAGAAACTCGCATCAGAAGCCTTACAGAAAGATACTCAAACGAGAAATGAAAAGATACACAATTGGAAGAGTAAAGATACGCAAACGATGTAAAGATACTCAGTTTGAAAGAAACACACTCCCACACTTGCAAAACTCTCAAATACAATAGAAACTCGCATCAGAAGCCTTACAGAAAGATACTCAAACGAGAAATGAAAAGATACACAATTGGAATAGTAAAGATACGCAAACGATGTAAAGATACTCAGTTTGAAAGAAATACACTCCCACACTTGCAAAACTCTCAAATACAATAGAAACTCGCATCAGAAGCCTTACAGAAAGATACTCAAACGAGAAATGAAAAGATACACAATTGGAATAGTAAAGATACGCAAACGATGTAAAGATACACAATTGGAATAGTAAAGATATGCAAACGATGTAAAGATACTCAGTTTGAAAGAAACACACTCCCACACTTGCAAAACTCTCAAATACAATAGAAACTCGCATCAGAAGCCTTACAGAAAGATACTCAAACGAGAAATGAAAAGATACACAATTGGAATAGTAAAGATACGCAAACGATGTAAAAATACACAATTGGAATAGTAAAGATACGCAAACGATGTAAAGATACTCAGTTTGAAAGAAACACACTCCCACACTTGCAAAACTCTCAAATACAATAGAAACTCGCATCAGAAGCCTTACAGAAAGATACTCAAACGAGAAATGAAAAGATACACAATTGGAATAGTAAAGATACGCAAACGATGTAAAGATACTCAGTTTGAAAGAAACACACTCCCACACTTGCAAAACTCTCAAATACAATAGAAACTCGCATCAGAAGCCTTACAGAAAGATACTCAAACGAGAAATGAAAAGATACACAATTGGAATAGTAAAGATACGCAAACGATGTAAAGATACTCAGTTTGAAAGAAACACACTCCCACACTTGCAAAACTCTCAAATACAATAGAAACTCGCATCAGAAGCCTTACAGAAAGATACTCAAACGAGAAATGAAAAGATAAACAATTGGAATAGCAAAGATACGCAAACGATGTAAAGATACTCAGTTTGAAAGAAACACACTCCCACACTTGCAAAACTCTCAAATACAATAGAAACTCGCATCAGAAGCCTTACAGAAAGATACTCAAACGAGAAATGAAAAGATACGAAATTGGAATAGTAAAGATACGCAAACGATGTAAAGATACACAATTGGAATAGTAAAGATACGCAAACGATGTAAAGATACTCAGTTTGAAAGAAACACACTCCCACACTTGCAAAACTCTCAAATACAATAGAAACTCGCATCAGAAGCCTTACAGAAAGATACTCAAACGAGAAATGAAAAGATACACAATTGGAATAGTAAAGATACGCAAACGATGTAAAGATACACAATTGGAATAGTAAAGATACGCAAACGATGTAAAGATACTCAGTTTGAAAAAACACACTCCCACACTTGCAAAACTCTCAAATACAATAGAAACTCGCATCAGAAGCCTTACAGAAAGATACTCAAACGAGAAATGAAAAGATACACAATTGGAATAGTAAAGATACGCAAACGATGTAAAGATACTCAGTTTGAAAGAAACACACTCCCACACTTGCAAAACTCTCAAATACAATAGAAACTCGCATCAGAAGCCTTACAGAAAGATACTCAAACGAGAAATGAAAAGATACACAATTGGAATAGTAAAGATACGCAAACGATGTAAAGATACTCAGTTTGAAAGAAACACACTCCCACACTTGCAAAACTCTCAAATACAATAGAAACTCGCATCAGAAGCCTTACAGAAAGATACTCAAACGAGAAATGAAAAGATACACAATTGGAATAGTAAAGATACGCAAACGATGTAAAGATACACAATTGGAATAGTAAAGATATGCAAACGATGTAAAGATACTCAGTTTGAAAGAAACACACTCCCACACTTGCAAAACTCTCAAATACAATAGAAACTCGCATCAGAAGCCTTACAGAAAGATACTCAAACGAGAAATGAAAAGATACACAATTGGAATAGTAAAGATACGCAAACGATGTAAAAATATACAATTGGAATAGTAAAGATACGCAAACGATGTAAAGATACTCAGTTTGAAAGAAACACACTCCCACACTTGCAAAACTCTCAAATACAATAGAAACTCGCATCAGAAGCCTTACAGAAAGATACTCAAACGAGAAATGAAAAGATACACAATTGGAATAGTAAAGATACGCAAACGATGTAAAGATACTCAGTTTGAAAGAAACACACTCCCACACTTGCAAAACTCTCAAATACAATAGAAACTCGCATCAGAAGCCTTACAGAAAGATACTCAAACGAGAAATGAAAAGATACACAATTGGAAGAGTAAAGATACGCAAACGATGTAAAGATACTCAGTTTGAAAGAAACACACTCCCACACTTGCAAAACTCTCAAATACAATAGAAACTCGCATCAGAAGCCTTACAGAAAGATACTCAAACGAGAAATGAAAAGATACACAATTGGAATAGTAAAGATACGCAAACGATGTAAAGATACTCAGTTTGAAAGAAACACACTCCCACACTTGCAAAACTCTCAAATACAATAGAAACTCGCATCAGAAGCCTTACAGAAAGATACTCAAACGAGAAATGAAAAGATACACAATTGGAAGAGTAAAGATACGCAAACGATGTAAAGATACTCAGTTTGAAAGAAACACACTCCCACACTTGCAAAACTCTCAAATACAATAGAAACTCGCATCAGAAGCCTTACAGAAAGATACTCAAACGAGAAATGAAAAGATACACAATTGGAATAGTAAAGATACGCAAACGATGTAAAGATACTCAGTTTGAAAGAAACACACTCCCACACTTGCAAAACTCTCAAATACAATAGAAACTCGCATCAGAAGCCTTACAGAAAGATACTCAAACGAGAAATGAAAAGATACACAATTGGAATAGTAAAGATACGCAAACGATGTAAAGATACTCAGTTTGAAAGAAACACACTCCCACACTTGCAAAACTCTCAAATACAATAGAAACTCGCATCAGAAGCCTTACAGAAAGATACTCAAACGAGAAATGAAAAGATAAACAATTGGAATAGCAAAGATACGCAAACGATGTAAAGATACTCAGTTTGAAAGAAACACACTCCCACACTTGCAAAACTCTCAAATACAATAGAAACTCGCATCAGAAGCCTTACAGAAAGATACTCAAACGAGAAATGAAAAGATACGAAATTGGAATAGTAAAGATACGCAAACGATGTAAAGATACACAATTGGAATAGTAAAGATACGCAAACGATGTAAAGATACTCAGTTTGAAAGAAACACACTCCCACACTTGCAAAACTCTCAAATACAATAGAAACTCGCATCAGAAGCCTTACAGAAAGATACTCAAACGAGAAATGAAAAGATACACAATTGGAATAGTAAAGATACGCAAACGATGTAAAGATACACAATTGGAATAGTAAAGATACGCAAACGATGTAAAGATACTCAGTTTGAAAAAACACACTCCCACACTTGCAAAACTCTCAAATACAATAGAAACTCGCATCAGAAGCCTTACAGAAAGATACTCAAACGAGAAATGAAAAGATACACAATTGGAATAGTAAAGATACGCAAACGATGTAAAGATACTCAGTTTGAAAGAAACACACTCCCACACTTGCAAAACTCTCAAATACAATAGAAACTCGCATCAGAAGCCTTACAGAAAGATACTCAAACGAGAAATGAAAAGATACACAATTGGAATAGTAAAGATACGCAAACGATGTAAAGATACTCAGTTTGAAAGAAACACACTCCCACACTTGCAAAACTCTCAAATACAATAGAAACTCGCATCAGAAGCCTTACAGAAAGATACTCAAACGAGAAATGAAAAGATACACAATTGGAATAGTAAAGATACGCAAACGATGTAAAGATACTCAGTTTGAAAGAAACACACTCCCACACTTGCAAAACTCTCAAATACAATAGAAACTCGCATCAGAAGCCTTACAGAAAGATACTCAAACGAGAAATGAAAAGATACACAATTGGAATAGTAAAGATACGCAAACGATGTAAAGATACTCAGTTTGAAAGAAACACACTCCCACACTTGCAAAACTCTCAAATACAATAGAAACTCGCATCAGAAGCCTTACAGAAAGATACTCAAACGAGAAATGAAAAGATAAACAATTGGAATAGCAAAGATACGCAAACGATGTAAAGATACTCAGTTTGAAAGAAACACACTCCCACACTTGCAAAACTCTCAAATACAATAGAAACTCGCATCAGAAGCCTTACAGAAAGATACTCAAACGAGAAATGAAAAGATACGAAATTGGAATAGTAAAGATACGCAAACGATGTAAAGATACACAATTGGAATAGTAAAGATACGCAAACGATGTAAAGATACTCAGTTTGAAAGAAACACACTCCCACACTTGCAAAACTCTCAAATACAATAGAAACTCGCATCAGAAGCCTTACAGAAAGATACTCAAACGAGAAATGAAAAGATACGAAATTGGAATAGTAAAGATACGCAAACGATGTAAAGATACACAATTGGAATAGTAAAGATACGCAAACGATGTAAAGATACTCAGTTTGAAAGAAACACACTCCCACACTTGCAAAACTCTCAAATACAATAGAAACTCGCATCAGAAGCCTTACAGAAAGATACTCAAACGAGAAATGAAAAGATACACAATTGGAATAGTAAAGATACGCAAACGATGTAAAGATACACAATTGGAATAGTAAAGATACGCAAACGATGTAAAGATACTCAGTTTGAAAAAACACACTCCCACACTTGCAAAACTCTCAAATACAATAGAAACTCGCATCAGAAGCCTTACAGAAAGATACTCAAACGAGAAATGAAAAGATACACAATTGGAATAGTAAAGATACGCAAACGATGTAAAGATACTCAGTTTGAAAGAAACACACTCCCACACTTGCAAAACTCTCAAATACAATAGAAACTCGCATCAGAAGCCTTACAGAAAGATACTCAAACGAGAAATGAAAAGATACACAATTGGAATAGTAAAGATACGCAAACGATGTAAAGATACTCAGTTTGAAAGAAACACACTCCCACACTTGCAAAACTCTCAAATACAATAGAAACTCGCATCAGAAGCCTTACAGAAAGATACTCAAACGAGAAATGAAAAGATACACAATTGGAAGAGTAAAGATACGCAAACGATGTAAAGATACTCAGTTTGAAAGAAACACACTCCCACACTTGCAAAACTCTCAAATACAATAGAAACTCGCATCAGAAGCCTTACAGAAAGATACTCAAACGAGAAATGAAAAGATACACAATTGGAATAGTAAAGATACGCAAACGATGTAAAGATACTCAGTTTGAAAGAAACACACTCCCACACTTGCAAAACTCTCAAATACAATAGAAACTCGCATCAGAAGCCTTACAGAAAGATACTCAAACGAGAAATGAAAAGATACACAATTGGAAGAGTAAAGATACGCAAACGATGTAAAGATACTCAGTTTGAAAGAAACACACTCCCACACTTGCAAAACTCTCAAATTCAATAGAAACTCGCATCAGAAGCCTTACAGAAAGATACTCAAAAGAGAAATGAAAAGATACACAATTGGAATAGTAAAGATACGCAAACGATGTAAAGATACTCAGTTTGAAAGAAACACACTCCCACACTTGCAAAACTCTCAAATACAATAGAAACTCGCATCAGAAGCCTTACAGAAAGATACTCAAACGAGAAATGAAAAGATACACAATTGGAATAGTAAAGATACGCAAACGATGTAAAGATACACAATTGGAATAGTAAAGATACGCAAACGATGTAAAGATACACAATTGGAATAGTAAAGATACGCAAACGATGTAAAGATACTCAGTTTGAAAGAAACACACTCCCACACTTGCAAAACTCTCAAATACAATAGAAACTCGCATCAGAAGCCTTACAGAAAGATACTCAAACGAGAAATGAAAAGATACACAATTGGAAGAGTAAAGATACGCAAACGATGTAAAGATACTCAGTTTGAAAGAAACACACTCCCACACTTGCAAAACTCTCAAATACAATAGAAACTCGCATCAGAAGCCTTACAGAAAGATACTCAAACGAGAAATGAAAAGATACACAATTGGAATAGTAAAGATACGCAAACGATGTAAAAATACAGAATTGGAATAGTAAAGATACGCAAACGATGTAAAGATACTCAGTTTGAAAGAAACACACTCCCACACTTGCAAAACTCTCAAATACAATAGAAACTCGCATCAGAAGCCTTACAGAAAGATACTCAAACGAGAAATGAAAAGATACAGAATTGGAATAGTAAAGATACGCAAACGATGTAAAGATACTCAGTTTGAAAGAAACACACTCCCACACTTGCAAAACTCTCAAATACAATAGAAACTCGCATCAGAAGCCTTACAGAAAGATACTCAAACGAGAAATGAAAAGATACACAATTGGAATAGTAAAGATACGCAAACGATGTAAAGATACTCAGTTTGAAAGAAACACACTCCCACACTTGCAAAACTCTCAAATACAATAGAAACTCGCATCAGAAGCCTTACAGAAAGATACTCAAACGAGAAATGAAAAGATACACAATTGGAATAGTAAAGATACGCAAACGATGTAAAGATACTCAGTTTGAAAGAAACACACTCCCACACTTGCAAAACTCTCAAATACAATAGAAACTCGCATCAGAAGCCTTACAGAAAGATACTCAAACGAGAAATGAAAAGATACACAATTGGAAGAGTAAAGATACGCAAACGATGTAAAGATACTCAGTTTGAAAGAAACACACTCCCACACTTGCAAAACTCTCAAATACAATAGAAACTCGCATCAGAAGCCTTACAGAAAGATACTCAACCGAGAAATGAAAAGATACTCAATTGGAATAGTAAAGATACGCAAACGATGTAAAGATACTCAGTTTGAAAGAAACACACTCCCACACTTGCAAAACTCTCAAATACAATAGAAACTCGCATCAGAAGCCTTACAGAAAGATACTCAAACGAGAAATGAAAAGATACACAATTGGAATAGTAAAGATACGCAAACGATGTAAAGATACTCAGTTTGAAAGAAACACACTCCCACACTTGCAAAACTCTCAAATACAATAGAAACTCGCATCAGAAGCCTTACAGAAAGATACTCAAACTAGAAATGAAAAGATACACAATTGGAATAGTAAAGATACGCAAACGATGTAAAGATACTCAGTTTGAAAGAAACACACTCCCACACTTGCAAAACTCTCAAATACAATAGAAACTCGCATCAGAAGCCTTACAGAAAGATACTCAAACGAGAAATGAAAAGATACACAATTGGAATAGTAAAGATACGCAAACGATGTAAAAATACATAATTGGAATAGTAAAGATACGCAAACGATGTAAAGATACTCAGTTTGAAAGAAACACACTCCCACACTTGCAAAACTCTCAAATACAATAGAAACTCGCATCAGAAGCCTTACAGAAAGATACTCAAACGAGAAATGAAAAGATACACAATTGGAATAGTAAAGATACGCAAACGATGTAAAGATACTCAGTTTGAAAGAAACACACTCCCACACTTGCAAAACTCTCAAATACAATAGAAACTCGCATCAGAAGCCTTACAGAAAGATACTCAAACGAGAAATGAAAAGATACACAATTGGAAGAGTAAAGATACGCAAACGATGTAAAGATACTCAGTTTGAAAGAAACACACTCCCACACTTGCAAAACTCTCAAATACAATAGAAACTCGCATCAGAAGCCTTACAGAAAGATACTCAAACGAGAAATGAAAAGATACACAATTGGAATAGTAAAGATACGCAAACGATGTAAAAATACATAATTGGAATAGTAAAGATACGCAAACGATGTAAAGATACTCAGTTTGAAAGAAACACACTCCCACACTTGCAAAACTCTCAAATACAATAGAAACTCGCATCAGAAGCCTTACAGAAAGATACTCAAACGAGAAATGAAAAGATACTCAATTGGAATAGTAAAGATACGCAAACGATGTAAAGATACTCAGTTTGAAAGAAACACACTCCCACACTTGCAAAACTCTCAAATACAATAGAAACTCGCATCAGAAGCCTTACAGAAAGATACTCAAACGAGAAATGAAAAGATACACAATTGGAATAGTAAAGATACGCAAACGATGTAAAGATACTCAGATTGAAAGAAACACACTCCCACACTTGCAAAACTCTCAAATACAATAGAAACTCGCATCAGAAGCCTTACAGAAAGATACTCAAACGAGAAATGAAAAGATACACAATTGGAATAGTAAAGATACGCAAACGATGTAAAGATACTCAGTTTGAAAGAAACACACTCCCACACTTGCAAAACTCTCAAATACAATAGAAACTCGCATCAGAAGCCTTACAGAAAGATACTCAAACGAGAAATGAAAAGATACACAATTGGAAGAGTAAAGATACGCAAACGATGTAAAGATACTCAGTTTGAAAGAAACACACTCCCACACTTGCAAAACTCTCAAATACAATAGAAACTCGCATCAGAAGCCTTACAGAAAGATACTCAAACGAGAAATGAAAAGATACACAATTGGAATAGTAAAGATACGCAAACGATGTAAAGATACTCAGTTTGAAAGAAACACACTCCCACACTTGCAAAACTCTCAAATACAATAGAAACTCGCATCAGAAGCCTTACAGAAAGATACTCAAACGAGAAATGAAAAGATACACAATTGGAATAGTAAAGATACGCAAACGATGTAAAGATACTCAGTTTGAAAGAAACACACTCCCACACTTGCAAAACTCTCAAATACAATAGAAACTCGCATCAGAAGCCTTACAGAAAGATACTCAAACGAGAAATGAAAAGATACACAATTGGAATAGTAAAGATACGCAAACGATGTAAAGATACACAATTGGAATAGTAAAGATACGCAAACGATGTAAAGATACTCAGTTTGAAAGAAACACACTCCCACACTTGCAAAACTCTCAAATACAATAGAAACTCGCATCAGAAGCCTTACAGAAAGATACTCAAACGAGAAATGAAAAGATACACAATTGGAAGAGTAAAGATACGCAAACGATGTAAAGATACTCAGTTTGAAAGAAACACACTCCCACACTTGCAAAACTCTCAAATACAATAGAAACTCGCATCAGAAGCCTTACAGAAAGATCATCAAACGAGAAATGAAAAGATACACAATTGGAATAGTAAAGATACGCAAACGATGTAAAGATACTCAGTTTGAAAGAAACACACTCCCACACTTGCAAAACTCTCAAATACAATAGAAACTCGCATCAGAAGCCTTACAGAAAGATACTCAAACGAGAAATGAAAAGATACATAATTGGAATAGTAAAGATACGCAAACGATGTAAAGATACACAATTGGAATAGTAAAGATACGCAAACGATGTAAAGATACTCAGTTTGAAAGAAACACACTCCCACACTTGCTAAACTCTCAAATTCAATAGAAACTCGCATCAGAAGCCTTACAGAAAGATACTCAAACGAGAAATGAAAAGATACACAATTGGAATAGTAAAGATACGCAAACGATGTAAAGATACTCAGTTTGAAAGAAACACACTCCCACACTTGCAAAACTCTCAAATACAATAGAAACTCGCATCAGAAGCCTTACAGAAAGATACTCAAACGAGAAATGAAAAGATACACAATTGGAATAGTAAAGATACGCAAACGATGTAAAGATACACAATTGGAATAGTAAAGATACGCAAACGATGTAAAGATACTCAGTTTGAAAGAAACACACTCCCACACTTGCAAAACTCTCAAATACAATAGAAACTCGCATCAGAAGCCTTACAGAAAGATACTCAAACGAGAAATGAAAAGATACACAATTGGAATAGTAAAGATACGCAAACGATGTAAAGATACACAATTGGAATAGTAAAGATACGCAAACGATGTAAAGATACTCAGTTTGAAAGAAACACACTCCCACACTTGCTAAACTCTCAAATTCAATAGAAACTCGCATCAGAAGCCTTACAGAAAGATACTCAAACGAGAAATGAAAAGATACACAATTGGAATAGTAAAGATACGCAAACGATGTAAAGATACTCAGTTTGAAAGAAACACACTCCCACACTTGCAAAACTCTCAAATACAATAGAAACTCGCATCAGAAGCCTTACAGAAAGATACTCAAACGAGAAATGAAAAGATACACAATTGGAATAGTAAAGATACGCAAACGATGTAAAGATACACAATTGGAATAGTAAAGATACGCAAACGATGTAAAGATACTCAGTTTGAAAGAAACACACTCCCACACTTGCAAAACTCTCAAATACAATAGAAACTCGCATCAGAAGCCTTACAGAAAGATACTCAAACGAGAAATGAAAAGATACACAATTGGAATAGTAAAGATACGCAAACGATGTAAAGATACTCAGTTTGAAAGAAACACACTCCCACACTTGCAAAACTCTCAAATACAATAGAAACTCGCATCAGAAGCCTTACAGAAAGATACTCAAACGAGAAATGAAAAGATACACAATTGGAATAGTAAAGATACGCAAACGATGTAAAGATACTCAGTTTGAAAGAAACACACTCCCACACTTGCAAAACTCTCAAATACAATAGAAACTCGCATCAGAAGCCTTACAGAAAGATACTCAAACGAGAAATGAAAAGATACACAATTGGAATAGTAAAGATACGCAAACGATGTAAAGATACACAATTGGAATAGTAAAGATACGCAAACGATGTAAAGATACTCAGTTTGAAAGAAACACACTCCCACACTTGCAAAACTCTCAAATACAATAGAAACTCGCATCAGAAGCCTTACAGAAAGATACTCAAACGAGAAATGAAAAGATACACAATTGGAATAGTAAAGATACGCAAACGATGTAAAGATACACAATTGGAATAGTAAAGATATGCAAACGATGTAAAGATACTCAGTTTGAAAGAAACACACTCCCACACTTGCAAAACTCTCAAATACAATAGAAACTCGCATCAGAAGCCTTACAGAAAGATACTCAAACGAGAAATGAAAAGATACACAATTGGAATAGTAAAGATACGCAAACGATGTAAAGATACTCAGTTTGAAAGAAACACACTCCCACACTTGCAAAACTCTCAAATACAATAGAAACTCGCATCAGAAGCCTTAGAGAAAGATACTCAAACGAGAAATGAAAAGATACACAATTGGAAGAGTAAAGATACGCAAACGATGTAAAGATACTCAGTTTGAAAGAAACACACTCCCACACTTGCAAAACTCTCAAATACAATAGAAACTCGCATCAGAAGCCTTACAGAAAGATACTCAAACGAGAAATGAAAAGATACACAATTGGAATAGTAAAGATACGCAAACGATGTAAAGATACTCAGTTTGAAAGAAACACACTCCCACACTTGCAAAACTCTCAAATTCAATAGAAACTCGCATCAGAAAGCCTTACAGAAAGATATTCAAACGATAAATGAAAAGATATACAATTGGAATAGTAAAGATACGCAAACGATGTAAAGATACTCAGTTTGAAAGAAACACACTCCCACACTTGCGAAACTCTCAAATACAATACAAACTCGCATCAGAAGCCTTACAGAAAGATACTCAAACGAGAAATGAAAAGATACACAATTGGAATAGTAAAGATACGCAAACGATGTAAAGATACACAATTGGAATAGTAAAGATACGCAAACGATGTAAAGATACTCAGTTTGAAAGAAACACACTCCCACACTTGCAAAACTCTCAAATACAATAGAAACTCGCATCAGAAGCCTTACAGAAAGATACTCAAACGAGAAATGAAAAGATACACAATTGGAATAGTAAAGATACGCAAACGATGTAAAGATACACAATTGGAATAGTAAAGATACGCAAACGATGTAAAGATACTCAGTTTGAAAGAAACACACTCCCACACTTGCTAAACTCTCAAATTCAATAGAAACTCGCATCAGAAGCCTTACAGAAAGATACTCAAACGAGAAATGAAAAGATACACAATTGGAATAGTAAAGATACGCAAACGATGTAAAGATACTCAGTTTGAAAGAAACACACTCCCACACTTGCAAAACTCTCAAATACAATAGAAACTCGCATCAGAAGCCTTACAGAAAGATACTCAAACGAGAAATGAAAAGATACACAATTGGAATAGTAAAGATACGCAAACGATGTAAAGATACTCAGTTTGAAAGAAACACACTCCCACACTTGCAAAACTCTCAAATACAATAGAAACTCGCATCAGAAGCCTTACAGAAAGATACTCAAACGAGAAATGAAAAGATACACAATTGGAAGAGTAAAGATACGCAAACGATGTAAAGATACTCAGTTTGAAAGAAACACACTCCCACACTTGCAAAACTCTCAAATACAATAGAAACTCGCATCAGAAGCCTTACAGAAAGATACTCAAACGAGAAATGAAAAGATACACAATTGGAATAGTAAAGATACGCAAACGATGTAAAGATACTCAGTTTGAAAGAAACACACTCCCACACTTGCAAAACTCTCAAATACAATAGAAACTCGCATCAGAAGCCTTACAGAAAGATACTCAAACGAGAAATGAAAAGATACACAATTGGAATAGTAAAGATACGCAAACGATGTAAAGATACACAATTGGAATAGTAAAGATACGCAAACGATGTAAAGATACTCAGTTTGAAAGAAACACACTCCCACACTTGCAAAACTCTCAAATACAATAGAAACTCGCATCAGAAGCCTTACAGAAAGATACTCAAACGAGAAATGAAAAGATACACAATTGGAAGAGTAAAGATACGCAAACGATGTAAAGATACTCAGTTTGAAAGAAACACACTCCCACACTTGCAAAACTCTCAAATACAATAGAAACTCGCATCAGAAGCCTTACAGAAAGATACTCAAACGAGAAATGAAAAGATACACAATTGGAATAGTAAAGATACGCAAACGATGTAAAAATACACAATTGGAATAGTAAAGATACGCAAACGATGTAAAGATACTCAGTTTGAAAGAAACACACTCCCACACTTGCAAAACTCTCAAATACAATAGAAACTCGCATCAGAAGCCTTACAGAAAGATACTCAAACGAGAAATGAAAAGATACACAATTGGAATAGTAAAGATACGCAAACGATGTAAAGATACTCAGTTTGAAAGAAACACACTCCCACACTTGCAAAACTCTCAAATACAATAGAAACTCGCATCAGAAGCCTTACAGAAAGATACTCAAACGAGAAATGAAAAGATACACAATTGGAAGAGTAAAGATACGCAAACGATGTAAAGATACTCAGTTTGGAAGAAACACACTCCCACACTTGCAAAACTCTCAAATACAATAGAAACTCGCATCAGAAGCCTTACAGAAAGATACTCAAACGAGAAATGAAAAGATACACAATTGGAATAGTAAAGATACGCAAACGATGTAAAAATACAGAATTGGAATAGTAAAGATACGCAAACGATGTAAAGATACTCAGTTTGAAAGAAACACACTCCCACACTTGCAAAACTCTCAAATACAATAGAAACTCGCATCAGAAGCCTTACAGAAAGATACTCAAACGAGAAATGAAAAGATACACAATTGGAATAGTAAAGATACGCAAACGATGTAAAGATACTCAGTTTGAAAGAAACACACTCCCACACTTGCAAAACTCTCAAATACAATAGAAACTCGCATCAGAAGCCTTACAGAAAGATACTCAAACGAGAAATGAAAAGATACACAATTGGAATAGTAAAGATACGCAAACGATGTAAAGATACTCAGTTTGAAAGAAACACACTCCCACACTTGCAAAACTCTCAAATACAATAGAAACTCGCATCAGAAGCCTTACAGAAAGATACTCAAACGAGAAATGAAAAGATACACAATTGGAATAGTAAAGATACGCAAACGATGTAAAGATACTCAGTTTGAAAGAAACACACTCCCACACTTGCAAAACTCTCAAATACAATAGAAACTCGCATCAGAAGCCTTACAGAAAGATACTCAAACGAGAAATGAAAAGATACACAATTGGAAGAGTAAAGATACGCAAACGATGTAAAGATACTCAGTTTGAAAGAAACACACTCCCACACTTGCAAAACTCTCAAATACAATAGAAACTCGCATCAGAAGCCTTACAGAAAGATACTCAAACGAGAAATGAAAAGATACACAATTGGAATAGTAAAGATACGCAAACGATGTAAAGATACTCAGTTTGAAAGAAACACACTCCCACACTTGCAAAACTCTCAAATACAATAGAAACTCGCATCAGAAGCCTTACAGAAAGATACTCAAACGAGAAATGAAAAGATACACAATTGGAATAGTAAAGATACGCAAACGATGTAAAGATACTCAGTTTGAAAGAAACACACTCCCACACTTGCAAAACTCTCAAATACAATAGAAACTCGCATCAGAAGCCTTACAGAAAGATACTCAAACGAGAAATGAAAAGATACACAATTGGAAGAGTAAAGATACGCAAACGATGTAAAGATACACAATTGGAATAGTAAAGATACGCAAACGATGTAAAGATACTCAGTTTGAAAGAAACACACTCCCACACTTGCAAAACTCTCAAATACAATAGAAACTCGCATCAGAAGCCTTACAGAAAGATACTCAAACGAGAAATGAAAAGATACACAATTGGAATAGTAAAGATACGCAAACGATGTAAAAATACAGAATTGGAATAGTAAAGATACGCAAACGATGTAAAGATACTCAGTTTGAAAGAAACACACTCCCACACTTGCAAAACTCTCAAATACAATAGAAACTCGCATCAGAAGCCTTACAGAAAGATACTCAAACGAGAAATGAAAAGATACACAATTGGAATAGTAAAGATACGCAAACGATGTAAAAATACAGAATTGGAATAGTAAAGATACGCAAACGATGTAAAGATACTCAGTTTGAAAGAAACACACTCCCACACTTGCAAAACTCTCAAATACAATAGAAACTCGCATCAGAAGCCTTACAGAAAGATACTCAAACGAGAAATGAAAAGATACACAATTGGAATAGTAAAGATACGCAAACGATGTAAAGATACTCAGTTTGAAAGAAACACACTCCCACACTTGCAAAACTCTCAAATACAATAGAAACTCGCATCAGAAGCCTTACAGAAAGATACTCAAACGAGAAATGAAAAGATACACAATTGGAATAGTAAAGATACGCAAACGATGTAAAGATACTCAGTTTGAAAGAAACACACTCCCACACTTGCAAAACTCTCAAATACAATAGAAACTCGCATCAGAAGCCTTACAGAAAGATACTCAAACGAGAAATGAAAAGATACACAATTGGAATAGTAAAGATACGCAAACGATGTAAAGATACTCAGTTTGAAAGAAACACACTCCCACACTTGCAAAACTCTCAAATACAATAGAAACTCGCATCAGAAGCCTTACAGAAAGATACTCAAACGAGAAATGAAAAGATACACAATTGGAAGAGTAAAGATACGCAAACGATGTAAAGATACTCAGTTTGAAAGAAACACACTCCCACACTTGCAAAACTCTCAAATACAATAGAAACTCGCATCAGAAGCCTTACAGAAAGATACTCAAACGAGAAATGAAAAGATACACAATTGGAATAGTAAAGATACGCAAACGATGTAAAGATACTCAGTTTGAAAGAAACACACTCCCACACTTGCAAAACTCTCAAATACAATAGAAACTCGCATCAGAAGCCTTACAGAAAGATACCCAAACGAGAAATGAAAAGATACACAATTGGAATAGTAAAGATACGCAAACGATGTAAAGATACTCAGTTTGAAAGAAACACACTCCCACACTTGCAAAACTCTCAAATACAATAGAAACTCGCATCAGAAGCCTTACAGAAAGATACTCAAACGAGAAATGAAAAGATACACAATTGGAAGAGTAAAGATACGCAAACGATGTAAAGATACACAATTGGAATAGTAAAGATACGCAAACGATGTAAAGATACTCAGTTTGAAAGAAACACACTCCCACACTTGCAAAACTCTCAAATACAATAGAAACTCGCATCAGAAGCCTTACAGAAAGATACTCAAACGAGAAATGAAAAGATACACAATTGGAATAGTAAAGATACGCAAACGATGTAAAAATACAGAATTGGAATAGTAAAGATACGCAAACGATGTAAAGATACTCAGTTTGAAAGAAACACACTCCCACACTTGCAAAACTCTCAAATACAATAGAAACTCGCATCAGAAGCCTTACAGAAAGATACTCAAACGAGAAATGAAAAGATACACAATTGGAATAGTAAAGATACGCAAACGATGTAAAGATACTCAGTTTGAAAGAAACACACTCCCACACTTGCAAAACTCTCAAATACAATAGAAACTCGCATCAGAAGCCTTACAGAAAGATACTCAAACGAGAAATGAAAAGATACACAATTGGAATAGTAAAGATACGCAAACGATGTAAAGATACTCAGTTTGAAAGAAACACACTCCCACACTTGCAAAACTCTCAAATACAATAGAAACTCGCATCAGAAGCCTTACAGAAAGATACTCAAACGAGAAATGAAAAGATACACAATTGGAATAGTAAAGATACGCAAACGATGTAAAGATACTCAGTTTGAAAGAAACACACTCCCACACTTGCAAAACTCTCAAATACAATAGAAACTCGCATCAGAAGCCTTACAGAAAGATACTCAAACGAGAAATGAAAAGATACACAATTGGAAGAGTAAAGATACGCAAACGATGTAAAGATACTCAGTTTGAAAGAAACACACTCCCACACTTGCAAAACTCTCAAATACAATAGAAACTCGCATCAGAAGCCTTACAGAAAGATACTCAAACGAGAAATGAAAAGATACACAATTGGAAGAGTAAAGATACGCAAACGATGTAAAGATACTCAGTTTGAAAGAAACACACTCCCACACTTGCAAAACTCTCAAATACAATAGAAACTCGCATCAGAAGCCTTACAGAAAGATAGTCAAACGAGAAATGAAAAGATACACAATTGGAATAGTAAAGATACGCAAACGATGTAAAGATACTCAGTTTGAAAGAAACACACTCCCACACTTGCAAAACTCTCAAATACAATAGAAACTCGCATCAGAAGCCTTACAGAAAGATACTCAAACGAGAAATGAAAAGATACACAATTGGAATAGTAAAGATACGCAAACGATGTAAAAATACATAATTGGAATAGTAAAGATACGCAAACGATGTAAAGATACTCAGTTTGAAAGAAACACACTCCCACACTTGCAAAACTCTCAAATACAATAGAAACTCGCATCAGAAGCCTTACAGAAAGATACTCAAACGAGAAATGAAAAGATACACAATTGGAATAGTAAAGATACGCAAACGATGTAAAGATACTCAGTTTGAAAGAAACACACTCCCACACTTGCAAAACTCTCAAATACAATAGAAACTCGCATCAGAAGCCTTACAGAAAGATACTCAAACGAGAAATGAAAAGATACACAATTGGAAGAGTAAAGATACGCAAACGATGTAAAGATACTCAGTTTGAAAGAAACACACTCCCACACTTGCAAAACTCTCAAATACAATAGAAACTCGCATCAGAAGCCTTACAGAAAGATACTCAAACGAGAAATGAAAAGATACACAATTGGAATAGTAAAGATACGCAAACGATGTAAAAATACATAATTGGAATAGTAAAGATACGCAAACGATGTAAAGATACTCAGTTTGAAAGAAACACACTCCCACACTTGCAAAACTCTCAAATACAATAGAAACTCGCATCAGAAGCCTTACAGAAAGATACTCAAACGAGAAATGAAAAGATACTCAATTGGAATAGTAAAGATACGCAAACGATGTAAAGATACTCAGTTTGAAAGAAACACACTCCCACACTTGCAAAACTCTCAAATACAATAGAAACTCGCATCAGAAGCCTTACAGAAAGATACTCAAACGAGAAATGAAAAGATACACAATTGGAATAGTAAAGATACGCAAACGATGTAAAGATACTCAGTTTGAAAGAAACACACTCCCACACTTGCAAAACTCTCAAATACAATAGAAACTCGCATCAGAAGCCTTACAGAAAGATACTCAAACGAGAAATGAAAAGATACACAATTGGAATAGTAAAGATACGCAAACGATGTAAAGATACTCAGTTTGAAAGAAACACACTCCCACACTTGCAAAACTCTCAAATACAATAGAAACTCGCATCAGAAGCCTTACAGAAAGATACTCAAACGAGAAATGAAAAGATACACAATTGGAAGAGTAAAGATACGCAAACGATGTAAAGATACTCAGTTTGAAAGAAACACACTCCCACACTTGCAAAACTCTCAAATACAATAGAAACTCGCATCAGAAGCCTTACAGAAAGATACTCAAACGAGAAATGAAAAGATACACAATTGGAATAGTAAAGATACGCAAACGATGTAAAGATACTCAGTTTGAAAGAAACACACTCCCACACTTGCAAAACTCTCAAATACAATAGAAACTCGCATCAGAAGCCTTACAGAAAGATACTCAAACGAGAAATGAAAAGATACACAATTGGAATAGTAAAGATACGCAAACGATGTAAAGATACTCAGTTTGAAAGAAACACACTCCCACACTTGCAAAACTCTCAAATACAATAGAAACTCGCATCAGAAGCCTTACAGAAAGATACTCAAACGAGAAATGAAAAGATACACAATTGGAATAGTAAAGATACGCAAACGATGTAAAGATACACAATTGGAATAGTAAAGATACGCAAACGATGTAAAGATACTCAGTTTGAAAGAAACACACTCCCACACTTGCTAAACTCTCAAATTCAATAGAAACTCGCATCAGAAGCCTTACAGAAAGATACTCAAACGAGAAATGAAAAGATACACAATTGGAATAGTAAAGATACGCAAACGATGTAAAGATACTCAGTTTGAAAGAAACACACTCCCACACTTGCAAAACTCTCAAATACAATAGAAACTCGCATCAGAAGCCTTACAGAAAGATACTCAAACGAGAAATGAAAAGATACACAATTGGAATAGTAAAGATACGCAAACGATGTAAAGATACACAATTGGAATAGTAAAGATACGCAAACGATGTAAAGATACTCAGTTTGAAAGAAACACACTCCCACACTTGCTAAACTCTCAAATTCAATAGAAACTCGCATCAGAAGCCTTACAGAAAGATACTCAAACGAGAAATGAAAAGATACACAATTGGAATAGTAAAGATACGCAAACGATGTAAAGATACTCAGTTTGAAAGAAACACACTCCCACACTTGCAAAACTCTCAAATACAATAGAAACTCGCATCAGAAGCCTTACAGAAAGATACTCAAACGAGAAATGAAAAGATACACAATTGGAATAGTAAAGATACGCAAACGATGTAAAGATACACAATTGGAATAGTAAAGATACGCAAACGATGTAAAGATACTCAGTTTGAAAGAAACACACTCCCACACTTGCAAAACTCTCAAATACAATAGAAACTCGCATCAGAAGCCTTACAGAAAGATACTCAAACGAGAAATGAAAAGATACACAATTGGAATAGTAAAGATACGCAAACGATGTAAAGATACTCAGTTTGAAAGAAACACACTCCCACACTTGCAAAACTCTCAAATACAATAGAAACTCGCATCAGAAGCCTTACAGAAAGATACTCAAACGAGAAATGAAAAGATACACAATTGGAATAGTAAAGATACGCAAACGATGTAAAGATACTCAGTTTGAAAGAAACACACTCCCACACTTGCAAAACTCTCAAATACAATAGAAACTCGCATCAGAAGCCTTACAGAAAGATACTCAAACGAGAAATGAAAAGATACACAATTGGAATAGTAAAGATACGCAAACGATGTAAAGATACACAATTGGAATAGTAAAGATACGCAAACGATGTAAAGATACTCAGTTTGAAAGAAACACACTCCCACACTTGCAAAACTCTCAAATACAATAGAAACTCGCATCAGAAGCCTTACAGAAAGATACTCAAACGAGAAATGAAAAGATACACAATTGGAATAGTAAAGATACGCAAACGATGTAAAGATACACAATTGGAATAGTAAAGATATGCAAACGATGTAAAGATACTCAGTTTGAAAGAAACACACTCCCACACTTGCAAAACTCTCAAATACAATAGAAACTCGCATCAGAAGCCTTACAGAAAGATACTCAAACGAGAAATGAAAAGATACACAATTGGAATAGTAAAGATACGCAAACGATGTAAAGATACTCAGTTTGAAAGAAACACACTCCCACACTTGCAAAACTCTCAAATACAATAGAAACTCGCATCAGAAGCCTTAGAGAAAGATACTCAAACGAGAAATGAAAAGATACACAATTGGAAGAGTAAAGATACGCAAACGATGTAAAGATACTCAGTTTGAAAGAAACACACTCCCACACTTGCAAAACTCTCAAATACAATAGAAACTCGCATCAGAAGCATTACAGAAAGATACTCAAACGAGAAATGAAAAGATACACAATTGGAATAGTAAAGATACGCAAACGATGTAAAGATACTCAGTTTGAAAGAAACACACTCCCACACTTGCAAAACTCTCAAATACAATAGAAACTCGCATCAGAAGCCTTACAGAAAGATACTCAAACGAGAAATGAATAGATACACAATTGGAATAGTAAAGATACGCAAACGATGTAAAGATACTCAGTTTGAAAGAAACACACTCCCACACTTGCAAAACTCTCAAATACAATAGAAACTCGCATCAGAAGCCTTACAGAAAGATACTCAAACGAGAAATGAAAAGATACACAATTGGAATAGTAAAGATACGCAAACGATGTAAAGATACTCAGTTTGAAAGAAACACACTCCCACACTTGCAAAACTCTCAAATACAATAGAAACTCGCATCAGAAGCCTTACAGAAAGATACTCAAACGAGAAATGAAAAGATACACAATTGGAAGAGTAAAGATACGCAAACGATGTAAAGATACTCAGTTTGAAAGAAACACACTCCCACACTTGCAAAACTCTCAAATACAATAGAAACTCGCATCAGAAGCCTTACAGAAAGATACTCAAACGAGAAATGAAAAGATACACAATTGGAATAGTAAAGATACGCAAACGATGTAAAAATACATAATTGGAATAGTAAAGATACGCAAACGATGTAAAGATACTCAGTTTGAAAGAAACACACTCCCACACTTGCAAAACTCTCAAATACAATAGAAACTCGCATCAGAAGCCTTACAGAAAGATACTCAAACGAGAAATGAAAAGATACTCAATTGGAATAGTAAAGATACGCAAACGATGTAAAGATACTCAGTTTGAAAGAAACACACTCCCACACTTGCAAAACTCTCAAATACAATAGAAACTCGCATCAGAAGCCTTACAGAAAGATACTCAAACGAGAAATGAAAAGATACACAATTGGAATAGTAAAGATACGCAAACGATGTAAAGATACTCAGTTTGAAAGAAACACACTCCCACACTTGCAAAACTCTCAAATACAATAGAAACTCGCATCAGAAGCCTTACAGAAAGATACTCAAACGAGAAATGAAAAGATACACAATTGGAATAGTAAAGATACGCAAACGATGTAAAGATACTCAGTTTGAAAGAAACACACTCCCACACTTGCAAAACTCTCAAATACAATAGAAACTCGCATCAGAAGCCTTACAGAAAGATACTCAAACGAGAAATGAAAAGATACACAATTGGAATAGTAAAGATACGCAAACGATGTAAAGATACTCAGTTTGAAAGAAACACACTCCCACACTTGCAAAACTCTCAAATACAATAGAAACTCGCATCAGAAGCCTTACAGAAAGATACTCAAACGAGAAATGAAAAGATACACAATTGGAATAGTAAAGATACGCAAACGATGTAAAGATACACAATTGGAATAGTAAAGATACGCAAACGATGTAAAGATACTCAGTTTGAAAGAAACACACTCCCACACTTGCTAAACTCTCAAATTCAATAGAAACTCGCATCAGAAGCCTTACAGAAAGATACTCAAACGAGAAATGAAAAGATACACAATTGGAATAGTAAAGATACGCAAACGATGTAAAGATACTCAGTTTGAAAGAAACACACTCCCACACTTGCAAAACTCTCAAATACAATAGAAACTCGCATCAGAAGCCTTACAGAAAGATACTCAAACGAGAAATGAAAAGATACACAATTGGAATAGTAAAGATACGCAAACGATGTAAAGATACACAATTGGAATAGTAAAGATACGCAAACGATGTAAAGATACTCAGTTTGAAAGAAACACACTCCCACACTTGCAAAACTCTCAAATACAATAGAAACTCGCATCAGAAGCCTTACAGAAAGATACTCAAACGAGAAATGAAAAGATACACAATTGGAATAGTAAAGATACGCAAACGATGTAAAGATACTCAGTTTGAAAGAAACACACTCCCACACTTGCAAAACTCTCAAATACAATAGAAACTCGCATCAGAAGCCTTACAGAAAGATACTCAAACGAGAAATGAAAATATACACAATTGGAATAGTAAAGATACGCAAACGATGTAAAGATACTCAGTTTGAAAGAAACACACTCCCACACTTGCAAAACTCTCAAATAGAATAGAAACTCGCAACAGAAGCCTTACAGAAAGATACTCAAACGAGAAATGAAAAGATACACAATTGGAATAGTAAAGATACGCAAACGATGTAAAGATACTCAGTTTGAAAGAAACACACTCCCACACTTGCAAAACTCTCAAATACAATAGAAACTCGCATCAGAAGCCTTACAGAAAGATACTCAAACGAGAAATGAAAAGATACACAATTGGAATAGTAAAGATACGCAAACGATGTAAAGATACTCAGTTTGAAAGAAACACACTCCCACACTTGCAAATCTCTCAAATACAATAGAAACTCGCATCAGAAGCCTTACAGAAAGATACTCAAACGAGAAATGAAAAGATACACAATTGGAATAGTAAAGATACGCAAACGATGTAAAGATACACAATTGGAATAGTAAAGATACGCAAACGATGTAAAGATACTCAGTTTGAAAGAAACACACTCCCACACTTGCTAAACTCTCAAATTCAATAGAAACTCGCATCAGAAGCCTTACAGAAAGATACTCAAACGAGAAATGAAAAGATACACAATTGGAATAGTAAAGATACGCAAACGATGTAAAGATACTCAGTTTGAAAGAAACACACTCCCACACTTGCAAAACTCTCAAATACAATAGAAACTCGCATCAGAAGCCTTACAGAAAGATACTCAAACGAGAAATGAAAAGATACACAATTGGAATAGTAAAGATACGCAAACGATGTAAAGATACACAATTGGAATAGTAAAGATACGCAAACGATGTAAAGATACTCAGTTTGAAAGAAACACACTCCCACACTTGCAAAACTCTCAAATACAATAGAAACTCGCATCAGAAGCCTTACAGAAAGATACTCAAACGAGAAATGAAAAGATACACAATTGGAATAGTAAAGATACGCAAACGATGTAAAGATACTCAGTTTGAAAGAAACACACTCCCACACTTGCAAAACTCTCAAATACAATAGAAACTCGCATCAGAAGCCTTACAGAAAGATACTCAAACGAGAAATGAAAAGATACACAATTGGAATAGTAAAGATACGCAAACGATGTAAAGATACTCAGTTTGAAAGAAACACACTCCCACACTTGCAAAACTCTCAAATACAATAGAAACTCGCATCAGAAGCCTTACAGAAAGATACTCAAACGAGAAATGAAAAGATACACAATTGGAATAGTAAAGATACGCAAACGATGTAAAGATACTCAGTTTGAAAGAAACACACTCCCACACTTGCAAAACTCTCAAATACAATAGAAACTCGCATCAGAAGCCTTACAGAAAGATACTCAAACGAGAAATGAAAAGATACACAATTGGAATAGTAAAGATACGCAAACGATGTAAAGATACACAATTGGAATAGTAAAGATACGCAAACGATGTAAAGATACTCAGTTTGAAAGAAACACACTCCCACACTTGCAAAACTCTCAAATACAATAGAAACTCGCATCAGAAGCCTTACAGAAAGATACTCAAACGAGAAATGAAAAGATACACAATTGGAATAGTAAAGATACGCAAACGATGTAAAGATACACAATTGGAATAGTAAAGATATGCAAACGATGTAAAGATACTCAGTTTGAAAGAAACACACTCCCACACTTGCAAAACTCTCAAATACAATAGAAACTCGCATCAGAAGCCTTACAGAAAGATACTCAAACGAGAAATGAAAAGATACACAATTGGAATAGTAAAGATACGCAAACGATGTAAAGATACTCAGTTTGAAAGAAACACACTCCCACACTTGCAAAACTCTCAAATACAATAGAAACTCGCATCAGAAGCCTTAGAGAAAGATACTCAAACGAGAAATGAAAAGATACACAATTGGAAGAGTAAAGATACGCAAACGATGTAAAGATACTCAGTTTGAAATAAACACACTCCCACACTTGCAAAACTCTCAAATACAATAGAAACTCGCATCAGAAGCCTTACAGAAAGATACTCAAACGAGAAATGAAAAGATACACAATTGGAATAGTAAAGATACGCAAACGATGTAAAGATACTCAGTTTGAAAGAAACACACTCCCACACTTGCAAAACTCTCAAATACAATAGAAACTCGCATCAGAAGCCTTACAGAAAGATACTCAAACGAGAAATGAAAAGATACACAATTGGAATAGTAAAGATACGCAAACGATGTAAAGATACTCAGTTTGAAAGAAACACACTCCCACACTTGCAAAACTCTCAAATACAATAGAAACTCGCATCAGAAGCCTTACAGAAAGATACTCAAACGAGAAATGAAAAGATACACAATTGGAATAGTAAAGATACGCAAACGATGTAAAGATACTCAGTTTGAAAGAAACACACTCCCACACTTGCAAAACTCTCAAATACAATAGAAACTCGCATCAGAAGCCTTACAGAAAGATACTCAAACGAGAAATGAAAAGATACACAATTGGAATAGTAAAGATACGCAAACGATGTAAAGATACTCAGTTTGAAAGAAACACACTCCCACACTTGCAAAACTCTCAAATACAATAGAAACTCGCATCAGAAGCCTTACAGAAAGATACTCAAACGAGAAATGAAAAGATACACAATTGGAATAGTAAAGATACGCAAACGATGTAAAGATACACAATTGGAATAGTAAAGATACGCAAACGATGTAAAGATACTCAGTTTGAAAGAAACACACTCCCACACTTGCAAAACTCTCAAATACAATAGAAACTCGCATCAGAAGCCTTACAGAAAGATACTCAAACGAGAAATGAAAAGATACACAATTGGAATAGTAAAGATACGCAAACGATGTAAAGATACACAATTGGAATAGTAAAGATATGCAAACGATGTAAAGATACTCAGTTTGAAAGAAACACACTCCCACACTTGCAAAACTCTCAAATACAATAGAAACTCGCATCAGAAGCCTTACAGAAAGATACTCAAACGAGAAATGAAAAGATACACAATTGGAATAGTAAAGATACGCAAACGATGTAAAGATACTCAGTTTGAAAGAAACACACTCCCACACTTGCAAAACTCTCAAATACAATAGAAACTCGCATCAGAAGCCTTAGAGAAAGATACTCAAACGAGAAATGAAAAGATACACAATTGGAAGAGTAAAGATACGCAAACGATGTAAAGATACTCAGTTTGAAAGAAACACACTCCCACACTTGCAAAACTCTCAAATACAATAGAAACTCGCATCAGAAGCCTTACAGAAAGATACTCAAACGAGAAATGAAAAGATACACAATTGGAATAGTAAAGATACGCAAACGATGTAAAGATACTCAGTTTGAAAGAAACACACTCCCACACTTGCAAAACTCTCAAATACAATAGAAACTCGCATCAGAAGCCTTACAGAAAGATACTCAAACGAGAAATGAAAAGATACACAATTGGAATAGTAAAGATACGCAAACGATGTAAAGATACTCAGTTTGAAAGAAACACACTCCCACACTTGCAAAACTCTCAAATACAATAGAAACTCGCATCAGAAGCCTTACAGAAAGATACTCAAACGAGAAATGAAAAGATACACAATTGGAATAGTAAAGATACGCAAACGATGTAAAGATACTCAGTTTGAAAGAAACACACTCCCACACTTGCAAAACTCTCAAATACAATAGAAACTCGCATCAGAAGCCTTACAGAAAGATACTCAAACGAGAAATGAAAAGATACACAATTGGAATAGTAAAGATACGCAAACGATGTAAAGATACTCAGTTTGAAAGAAACACACTCCCACACTTGCAAAACTCTCAAATACAATAGAAACTCGCATCAGAAGCCTTACAGAAAGATACTCAAACGAGAAATGAAAAGATACACAATTGGAATAGTAAAGATACGCAAACGATGTAAAGATACTCAGTTTGAAAGAAACACACTCCCACACTTGCAAAACTCTCAAATACAATAGAAACTCGCATCAGAAGCCTTACAGAAAGATACTCAAACGAGAAATGAAAAGATACACAATTGGAATAGTAAAGATACGCAAACGATGTAAAGATACACAATTGGAATAGTAAAGATACGCAAACGATGTAAAGATACTCAGTTTGAAAGAAACACACTCCCACACTTGCAAAACTCTCAAATACAATAGAAACTCGCATCAGAAGCCTTACAGAAAGATACTCAAACGAGAAATGAAAAGATACACAATTGGAATAGTAAAGATACGCAAACGATGTAAAGATACTCAGTTTGAAAGAAACACACTCCCACACTTGCAAAACTCTCAAATACAATAGAAACTCGCATCAGAAGCCTTACAGAAAGATACTCAAACGAGAAATGAAAAGATACACAATTGGAATAGTAAAGATACGCAAACGATGTAAAGATACTCAGTTTGAAAGAAACACACTCCCACACTTGCAAAACTCTCAAATACAATAGAAACTCGCATCAGAAGCCTTAGAGAAAGATACTCAAACGAGAAATGAAAAGATACACAATTGGAAGAGTAAAGATACGCAAACGATGTAAAGATACTCAGTTTGAAAGAAACACACTCCCACACTTGCAAAACTCTCAAATACAATAGAAACTCGCATCAGAAGCCTTACAGAAAGATACTCAAACGAGAAATGAAAAGATACACAATTGGAATAGTAAAGATACGCAAACGATGTAAAGATACTCAGTTTGAAAGAAACACACTCCCACACTTGCAAAACTCTCAAATTCAATAGAAACTCGCATCAGAAAGCCTTACAGAAAGATATTCAAACGATAAATGAAAAGATATACAATTGGAATAGTAAAGATACGCAAACGATGTAAAGATACTCAGTTTGAAAGAAACACACTCCCACACTTGCAAAACTCTCAAATACAATAGAAACTCGCATCAGAAGCCTTACAGAAAGATACTCAAACGAGAAATGAAAAGATACACAATTGGAATAGTAAAGATACGCAAACGATGTAAAGATACACAATTGGAATAGTAAAGATACGCAAACGATGTAAAGATACTCAGTTTGAAAGAAACACACTCCCACACTTGCAAAACTCTCAAATACAATAGAAACTCGCATCAGAAGCCTTACAGAAAGATACTCAAACGAGAAATGAAAAGATACACAATTGGAATAGTAAAGATACGCAAACGATGTAAAGATACACAATTGGAATAGTAAAGATATGCAAACGATGTAAAGATACTCAGTTTGAAAGAAACACACTCCCACACTTGCAAAACTCTCAAATACAATAGAAACTCGCATCAGAAGCCTTACAGAAAGATACTCAAACGAGAAATGAAAAGATACACAATTGGAATAGTAAAGATACGCAAACGATGTAAAGATACTCAGTTTGAAAGAAACACACTCCCACACTTGCAAAACTCTCAAATACAATAGAAACTCGCATCAGAAGCCTTAGAGAAAGATACTCAAACGAGAAATGAAAAGATACACAATTGGAAGAGTAAAGATACGCAAACGATGTAAAGATACTCAGTTTGAAAGAAACACACTCCCACACTTGCAAAACTCTCAAATACAATAGAAACTCGCATCAGAAGCCTTACAGAAAGATACTCAAACGAGAAATGAAAAGATACACAATTGGAATAGTAAAGATACGCAAACGATGTAAAGATACTCAGTTTGAAAGAAACACACTCCCACACTTGCAAAACTCTCAAATACAATAGAAACTCGCATCAGAAGCCTTACAGAAAGATACTCAAACGAGAAATGAAAAGATACACAATTGGAAGAGTAAAGATACGCAAACGATGTAAAGATACTCAGTTTGAAAGAAACACACTCCCACACTTGCAAAACTCTCAAATACAATAGAAACTCGCATCAGAAGCCTTACAGAAAGATACTCAAACGAGAAATGAAAAGATACACAATTGGAATAGTAAAGATACGCAAACGATGTAAAGATACTCAGTTTGAAAGAAACACACTCCCACACTTGCAAAACTCTCAAATACAATAGAAACTCGCATCAGAAGCCTTACAGAAAGATACTCAAACGAGAAATGAAAAGATACACAATTGGAAGAGTAAAGATACGCAAACGATGTAAAGATACTCAGTTTGAAAGAAACACACTCCCACACTTGCAAAACTCTCAAATACAATAGAAACTCGCATCAGAAGCCTTACAGAAAGATACTCAAACGAGAAATGAAAAGATACACAATTGGAATAGTAAAGATACGCAAACGATGTAAAGATACTCAGTTTGAAAGAAACACACTCCCACACTTGCAAAACTCTCAAATACAATAGAAACTCGCATCAGAAGCCTTACAGAAAGATACTCAAACGAGAAATGAAAAGATACACAATTGGAATAGTAAAGATACGCAAACTATGTAAAGATACACAATTGGAATAGTAAAGATACGCAAACGATGTAAAGATACTCAGTTTGAAAGAAACACACTCCCACACTTGCAAAACTCTCAAATACAATAGAAACTCGCATCAGAAGCCTTACAGAAAGATACTCAAACGAGAAATGAAAAGATACACAATTGGAATAGTAAAGATACGCAAACGATGTAAAGATACACAATTGGAATAGTAAAGATACGCAAACGATGTAAAGATACTCAGTTTGAAAGAAACACACTCCCAGACTTGCAAAACTCTCAAATACAATAGAAACTCGCATCAGAAGCCTTACAGAAAGATACTCAAACGAGAAATGAAAAGATACAAAATTGGAATAGTAAAGATACGCAAACGATGTAAAGATACTCAGTTTGAAAGAAACACACTCCCACACTTGCAAAACTCTCAAATACAATAGAAACTCGCATCAGAAGCCTTACAGAAAGATACTCAAACGAGAAATGAAAAGATACACAATTGGAAGAGTAAAGATACGCAAACGATGTAAAGATACTCAGTTTGAAAGAAACACACTCCCACACTTGCAAAACTCTCAAATACAGTAGAAACTCGCATCAGAAGCCTTACAGAAAGATACTCAAACGAGAAATGAAAAGATACACAATTGGAATAGTAAAGATACGCAAACGATGTAAAGATACTCAGTTTGAAAGAAACACACTCCCACACTTGCAAAACTCTCAAATACAATAGAAACTCGCATCAGAAGCCTTACAGAAAGATACTCAAACGAGAAATGAAAAGATACACAATTGGAATAGTAAAGATACGCAAACGATGTAAAGATACACAATTGGAATAGTAAAGATACGCAAACGATGTAAAGATACTCAGTTTGAAAGAAACACACTCCCACACTTGCAAAACTCTCAAATACAATAGAAACTCGCATCAGAAGCCTTACAGAAAGATACTCAAACGAGAAATGAAAAGATACACAATTGGAATAGTAAAGATACGCAAACGATGTAAAGATACACAATTGGAATAGTAAAGATACGCAAACGATGTAAAGATACTCAGTTTGAAAGAAACACACTCCCAGACTTGCAAAACTCTCAAATACAATAGAAACTCGCATCAGAAGCCTTACAGAAAGATACTCAAACGAGAAATGAAAAGATACACAATTGGAATAGTAAAGATACGCAAACGATGTAAAGATACTCAGTTTGAAAGAAACACACTCCCACACTTGCAAAACTCTCAAATTCAATAGAAACTCGCATCAGAAAGCCTTACAGAAAGATATTCAAACGATAAATGAAAAGATACACAATTGGAATAGTAAAGATACGCAAACGATGTAAAGATACTCAGTTTGAAAGAAACACACTCCCACACTTGCAAAACTCTCAAATTCAATAGAAACTCGCATCAGAAAGCCTTACAGAAAGATATTCAAACGAGAAATGAAAAGATACACAATTGGAATAGTAAAGATATGCAAACGATGTAAAGATACTCAGTTTGAAAGAAACACACTCCCACACTTGCAAAACTCTCAAATACAATAGAAACTCGCATCAGAAGCCTTACAGAAAGATACTCAAACGAGAAATGAAAAGATACACAATTGGAATAGTAAAGATACGCAAACGATGTAAAAATACACAATTGGAATAGTAAAGATACGCAAACGATGTAAAGATACTCAGTTTGAAAGAAACACACTCCCACACTTGCTAAACTCTCAAATTCAATAGAAACTCGCATCAGAAGCCTTACAGAAAGATACTCAAACGAGAAATGAAAAGATACACAATTGGAATAGTAAAGATACGAAACGATGTAAAGATACTCAGTTTGAAAGAAACACACTCCCACACTTGCAAAACTCTCAAATACAATAGAAACTCGCATCAGAAGCCTTACAGAAAGATACTCAAACGAGAAATGAAAAGATACACAATTGGAATAGTAAAGATACGCAAACGATGTAAAGATACTCAGTTTGAAAGAAACACACTCCCACACTTGCAAAACTCTCAAATACAATAGAAACTCGCATCAGAAGCCTTACAGAAAGATACTCAAACGAGAAATGAAAAGATACACAATTGGAAGAGTAAAGATACGCAAACGATGTAAAGATACTCAGTTTGAAAGAAACACACTCCCACACTTGCAAAACTCTCAAATACAATAGAAACTCGCATCAGAAGCCTTACAGAAAGATACTCAAACGAGAAATGAAAAGATACACAATTGGAATAGTAAAGATACGCAAACGATGTAAAGATACTCAGTTTGAAAGAAACACACTCCCACACTTGCAAAACTCTCAAATTCAATAGAAACTCGCATCAGAAAGCCTTACAGAAAGATACTCAAACGAGAAATGAAAAGATACACAATTGGAATAGTAAAGATACGCAAACGATGTAAAGATACACAATTGGAATAGTAAACATACGCAAACGATGTAAAGATACTCAGTTTGAAAGAAACACACTCCCACACTTGCAAAACTCTCAAATTCAATAGAAACTCGCATCAGAAAGCCTTACAGAAAGATACTCAAACGAGAAATGAAAAGATACACAATTGGAATAGTAAAGATACGCAAACGATGTAAAGATACACAATTGGAATAGTAAAGATACGCAAACGATGTAAAGATACTCAGTTTGAAAGAAACACACTCCCACACTTGCAAAACTCTCAAATACAATAGAAACTCGCATCAGAAGCCTTACAGAAAGATACTCAAACGAGAAATGAAAAGATACACAATTGGAATAGTAAAGATACGCAAACGATGTAAAGATACTCAGTTTGAAAGAAACACACTCCCACACTTGCAAAACTCTCAAATACAATAGAAACTCGCATCAGAAGCCTTACAGAAAGATACTCAAACGAGAAATGAAAAGATACACAATTGGAATAGTAAAGATACGCAAACGATGTAAAGATACTCAGTTTGAAAGAAACACACTCCCAGACTTGCAAAACTCTCAAATACAATAGAAACTCGCATCAGAAGCCTTACAGAAAGATACTCAAACGAGAAATGAAAAGATACACAATTGGAATAGTAAAGATACGAAACGATGTAAAGATACACAATTGGAATAGTAAACATACGCAAACGATGTAAAGATACTCAGTTTGAAAGAAACACACTCCCACACTTGCAAAACTCTCAAATTCAATAGAAACTCGCATCAGAAAGCCTTACAGAAAGATACTCAAACGAGAAATGAAAAGATACACAATTGGAATAGTAAAGATACGCAAACGATGTAAAGATACACAATTGGAATAGTAAAGATACGCAAACGATGTAAAGATACTCAGTTTGAAAGAAACACACTCCCACACTTGCAAAACTCTCAAATACAATAGAAACTCGCATCAGAAGCCTTACAGAAAGATACTCAAACGAGAAATGAAAAAATACAGAATTGGAATAGTAAAGATACGCAAACGATGTAAAGATACTCAGTTTGAAAGAAACACACTCCCACACTTGCAAAACTCTCAAATACAATAGAAACTCGCATCTGAAGCCTTACAGAAAGATACTCAAACGAGAAATGAAAAGATACACAATTGGAATAGTAAAGATACGCAAACGATGTAAAGATACTCAGTTTGAAAGAAACACACTCCCACACTTGCAAAACTCTCAAATACAATAGAAACTCGCATCAGAAGCCTTACAGAAAGATACTCAAACGAGAAATGAAAAGATACACAATTGGAATAGTAAAGATACGCAAACGATGTAAAGATACTCAGTTTGAAAGAAACACACTCCCACACTTGCAAAACTCTCAAATACAATAGAAACTCGCATCAGAAGCCTTACAGAAAGATACTCAAACGAGAAATGAAAAGATACACAATTGGAATAGTAAAGATACGCAAACGATGTAAAGATACTCAGTTTGAAAGAAACACACTCCCACACTTGCAAAACTCTCAAATTCAATAGAAACTCGCATCAGAAGCCTTACAGAAAGATACTCAAACGAGAAATGAAAAGATACACAATTGGAATAGTAAAGATACGCAAACGATGTAAAGATACTCAGTTTGAAAGAAACACACTCCCAGACTTGCAAAACTCTCAAATACAATAGAAACTCGCATCAGAAGCCTTACAGAAAGATACTCAAACGAGAAATGAAAAGATACACAATTGGAATAGTAAAGATACGCTAACGATGTAAAGATACTCAGTTTGAAAGAAACACACTCCCACACTTGCAAAACTCTCAAATACAATAGAAACTCGCATCAGAAGCCTTACAGAAAGATACTCAAACGAGAAATGAAAAGATACACAATTGGAATAGTAAAGATACGCAAACGATGTAAAGATACTCAGTTTGAAAGAAACACACTCCCACACTTGCAAAACTCTCAAATACAATAGAAACTCGCATCAGAAGCCTTACAGAAAGATACTCAAACGAGAAATGAAAAGATACACAATTGGAATAGTAAAGATACGCAAACGATGTAAAGATACACAATTGGAATAGTAAAGATACGCAAACGATGTAAAGATACTCAGTTTGACAGAAACACACTCCCACACTTGCAAAACTCTCAAATACAATAGAAACTCGCAACAGAGGCCTTACAGAAAGATACTCAAACGAGAAATGAAAAGATACACAATTGGAATAGTAAAGATACGCAAACGATGTAAAGATACTCAGTTTGAAAGAAACACACTCCCACACTTGCAAAACTCTCAAATACAATAGAAACTCGCAACAGAAGCCTTACAGAAAGATACTCAAACGAGAAATGAAAAGATACACAATTGGAATAGTAAAGATACGCAAACGATGTAAAGATACTCAGTTTGAAAGAAACACACTCCCACACTTGCAAAACTCTCAAATACAATAGAAACTCGCATCAGAAGCCTTACAGAAAGATACTCAAACGAGAAATGAAAAGATACACAATTGGAACAGTAAAGATACGCAAACGATGTAAAGATACTCAGTTTGAAAGAAACACACTCCCACACTTGCAAATCTCTCAAATACAATAGAAACTCGCATCAGAAGCCTTACAGAAAGATACTCAAACGAGAAATGAAAAGATACACAATTGGAATAGTAAAGATACGCAAACGATGTAAAGATACACAATTGGAATAGTAAAGATACGCAAACGATGTAAAGATACTCAGTTTGAAAGAAACACACTCCCACACTTGCAAAACTCTCAAATACAATAGAAACTCGCATAAGAAGTTTTACAGAAAGATACTCAAACGAGAAATGAAAAGATACACAATTGGAATAGTAAAGATACGAAACGATGTAAAGATACTCAGTTTGAAAGAAACACACTCCCACACTTGCAAAACTCTCAAATACAATAGAAACTCGCATCAGAAGCCTTACAGAAAGATACTCAAACGAGAAATGAAAAGATACACAATTGGAATAGTAAAGATACGCAAACGATGTAAAGATACACAATTGGAATAGTAAAGATACTCAAACGAGAAATGAAAAGATACACAATTGGAATAGTAAAGATACGCAAACGATGTAAAGATACTCAGTTTGAAAGAAACACACTCCCACACTTGCAAAACTCTCAAATTCAATAGAAACTCGCATCAGAAAGCCTTACAGAAAGATACTCAAACGAGAAATGAAAAGATACACAATTGGAATAGTAAAGATACGCAAACGATGTAAAGATACACAATTGGAATAGTAAACATACGCAAACGATGTAAAGATACTCAGTTTGAAAGAAACACACTCCCACACTTGCAAAACTCTCAAATACAATAGAAACTCGCATCAGAAGCCTTACAGAAAGATACTCAAACGAGAAATGAAAAGATACACAATTGGAATAGTAAAGATACGCAAACGATGTAAAGATACTCAGTTTGAAAGAAACACACTCCCACACTTGCAAAACTCTCAAATACAATAGAAACTCGCATCAGAAGCCTTACAGAAAGATACTCAAACGAGAAATGAAAAGATACACAATTGGAATAGTAAAGATACGCAAACGATGTAAAGATACTCAGTTTGAAAGAAACACACTCCCAGACTTGCAAAACTCTCAAATACAATAGAAACTCGCATCAGAAGCCTTACAGAAAGATACTCAAACGAGAAATGAAAAGATACACAATTGGAATAGTAAAGATACGAAACGATGTAAAGATACACAATTGGAATAGTAAACATACGCAAACGATGTAAAGATACTCAGTTTGAAAGAAACACACTCCCACACTTGCAAAACTCTCAAATTCAATAGAAACTCGCATCAGAAAGCCTTACAGAAAGATACTCAAACGAGAAATGAAAAGATACACAATTGGAATAATAAAGATACGCAAACGATGTAAAGATACACAATTGGAATAGTAAAGATACGCAAACGATGTAAAGATACTCAGTTTGAAAGAAACACACTCCCACACTTGCAAAACTCTCAAATACAATAGAAACTCGCATCAGAAGCCTTACAGAAAGATACTCAAACGAGAAATGAAAAAATACAGAATTGGAATAGTAAAGATACGCAAACGATGTAAAGATACTCAGTTTGAAAGAAACACACTCCCACACTTGCAAAACTCTCAAATACAATAGAAACTCGCATCAGAAGCCTTACAGAAAGATACTCAAACGAGAAATGAAAAGATACACAATTGGAATAGTAAAGATACGCAAACGATGTAAAGATACTCAGTTTGAAAGAAACACACTCCCACACTTGCAAAACTCTCAAATACAATAGAAACTCGCATCAGAAGCCTTACAGAAAGATACTCAAACGAGAAATGAAAAGATACACAATTGGAATAGTAAAGATACGCAAACGATGTAAAGATACTCAGTTTGAAAGAAACACACTCCCACACTTGCAAAACTCTCAAATACAATAGAAACTCGCATCAGAAGCCTTACAGAAAGATACTCAAACGAGAAATGAAAAGATACACAATTGGAATAGTAAAGATACGCAAACGATGTAAAGATACTCAGTTTGAAAGAAACACACTCCCACACTTGCAAAACTCTCAAATACAATAGAAACTCGCATCAGAAGCCTTACAGAAAGATACTCAAACGAGAAATGAAAAGATACACAATTGGAATGGTAAAGATACGCAAACGATATAAAGATACTCAGTTTGAAAGAAACACACTCCCAGACTTGCAAAACTCTCAAATACAATAGAAACTCGCATCAGAAGCCTTACAGAAAGATACTCAAACGAGAAATGAAAAGATACACAATTGGAATAGTAAAGATACGCTAACGATGTAAAGATACTCAGTTTGAAAGAAACACACTCCCACACTTGCAAAACTCTCAAATACAATAGAAACTCGCATCAGAAGCCTTACAGAAAGATACTCAAACGAGAAATGAAAAGATACACAATTGGAATAGTAAAGATACGCAAACGATGTAAAGATACTCAGTTTGAAAGAAACACACTCCCACACTTGCAAAACTCTCAAATACAATAGAAACTCGCATCAGAAGCCTTACAGAAAGATACTCAAACGAGAAATGAAAAGATACACAATTGGAATAGTAAAGATACGCAAACGATGTAAAGATACACAATTGGAATAGTAAAGATACGCAAACGATGTAAAGATACTCAGTTTGACAGAAACACACTCCCACACTTGCAAAACTCTCAAATACAATAGAAACTCGCAACAGAGGCCTTACAGAAAGATACTCAAACGAGAAATGAAAAGATACACAATTGGAATAGTAAAGATACGCAAACGATGTAAAGATACTCAGTTTGAAAGAAACACACTCCCACACTTGCAAAACTCTCAAATACAATAGAAACTCGCATCAGAAGCCTTACAGAAAGATACTCAAACGAGAAATGAAAAGATACACAATTGGAATAGTAAAGATACGCAAACGATGTAAAGATACTCAGTTTGAAAGAAACACACTCCCACACTTGCAAAACTCTCAAATACAATAGAAACTCGCATCAGAAGCCTTACAGAAAGATACTCAAACGAGAAATGAAAAGATACACAATTGGAATAGTAAAGATACGCAAACGATGTAAAGATACTCAGTTTGAAAGAAACACACTCCCACACTTGCAAATCTCTCAAATACAATAGAAACTCGCATCAGAAGCCTTACAGAAAGATACTCAAACGAGAAATGAAAAGATACACAATTGGAATAGTAAAGATACGCAAACGATGTAAAGATACACAATTGGAATAGTAAAGATACGCAAACGATGTAAAGATACTCAGTTTGAAAGAAACACACTCCCACACTTGCAAAACTCTCAAATACAATAGAAACTCGCATAAGAAGTTTTACAGAAAGATACTCAAACGAGAAATGAAAAGATACACAATTGGAATAGTAAAGATACGAAACGATGTAAAGATACTCAGTTTGAAAGAAACACACTCCCACACTTGCAAAACTCTCAAATACAATAGAAACTCGCATCAGAAGCCTTACAGAAAGATACTCAAACGAGAAATGAAAAGATACACAATTGGAATAGTAAAGATACGCAAACGATGTAAAGATACACAATTGGAATAGTAAAGATACTCAAACGAGAAATGAAAAGATACACAATTGGAATAGTAAAGATACGCAAACGATGTAAAGATACTCAGTTTGAAAGAAACACACTCCCACACTTGCAAAACTCTCAAATTCAATAGAAACTCGCATCAGAAAGCCTTACAGAAAGATACTCAAACGAGAAATGAAAAGATACACAATTGGAATAGTAAAGATACGCAAACGATGTAAAGATACACAATTGGAATAGTAAACATACGCAAACGATGTAAAGATACTCAGTTTGAAAGAAACACACTCCCACACTTGCAAAACTCTCAAATTCAATAGAAACTCGCATCAGAAAGCCTTACAGAAAGATACTCAAACGAGAAATGAAAAGATACACAATTGGAATAGTAAAGATACGCAAACGATGTAAAGATACACAATTGGAATAGTAAAGATACGCAAACGATGTAAAGATACTCAGTTTGAAAGAAACACACTCCCACACTTGCAAAACTCTCAAATACAATAGAAACTCGCATCAGAAGCCTTACAGAAAGATACTCAAACGAGAAATGAAAAGATACACAATTGGAATAGTAAAGATACGCAAACGATGTAAAGATACTCAGTTTGAAAGAAACACACTCCCACACTTGCAAAACTCTCAAATACAATAGAAACTCGCATCAGAAGCCTTACAGAAAGATACTCAAACGAGAAATGAAAAGATACACAATTGGAATAGTAAAGATACGCAAACGATGTAAAGATACTCAGTTTGAAAGAAACACACTCCCAGACTTGCAAAACTCTCAAATACAATAGAAACTCGCATCAGAAGCCTTACAGAAAGATACTCAAACGAGAAATGAAAAGATACACAATTGGAATAGTAAAGATACGCTAACGATGTAAAGATACTCAGTTTGAAAGAAACACACTCCCACACTTGCAAAACTCTCAAATACAATAGAAACTCGCATCAGAAGCCTTACAGAAAGATACTCAAACGAGAAATGAAAAGATACACAATTGGAATAGTAAAGATACGCTAACGATGTAAAGATACTCAGTTTGAAAGAAACACACTCCCACACTTGCAAAACTCTCAAATACAATAGAAACTCGCATCAGAAGCCTTACAGAAAGATACTCAAACGAGAAATGAAAAGATACACAATTGGAATAGTAAAGATACGAAACGATGTAAAGATACTCAGTTTGAAAGAAACACACTCCCACACTTGCAAAACTCTCAAATACAATAGAAACTCGCATCAGAAGCCTTACAGAAAGATACTCAAACGAGAAATGAAAAGATACACAATTGGAATAGTAAAGATACGCAAACGATGTAAAGATACTCAGTTTGAAAGAAACACACTCCCACACTTGCAAAACTCTCAAATACAATAGAAACTCGCATCAGAAGCCTTACAGAAAGATACTCAAACGAGAAATGAAAAGATACACAATTGGAATAGTAAAGATACGAAACGATGTAAAGATACACAATTGGAATAGTAAACATACGCAAACGATGTAAAGATACTCAGTTTGAAAGAAACACACTCCCACACTTGCAAAACTCTCAAATTCAATAGAAACTCGCATCAGAAAGCCTTACAGAAAGATACTCAAACGAGAAATGAAAAGATACACAATTGGAATAGTAAAGATACGCAAACGATGTAAAGATACACAATTGGAATAGTAAACATACGCAAACGATGTAAAGATACTCAGTTTGAAAGAAACACACTCCCACACTTGCAAAAACTCTCAAATTCAATAGAAACTCGCATCAGAAAGCCTTACAGAAAGATACTCAAACGAGAAATGAAAAGATACACAATTGGAATAGTAAAGATACGCAAACGATGTAAAAATACAGAATTGGAATAGTAAAGATACGCAAACGATGTAAAGATACTCAGTTTGAAAGAAACACACTCCCACACTTGCAAAACTCTCAAATACAATAGAAACTCGCATAAGAAGTTTTACAGAAAGATACTCAAACGAGAAATGAAAAGATACACAATTGGAATAGTAAAGATACGAAACGATGTAAAGATACACAATTGGAATAGTAAAGATACGCAAACGATGTAAAGATACTCAGTTTGAAAGAAACACACTCCCACACTTGCAAAACTCTCAAATACAATAGAAACTCGCATAAGAAGTTTTACAGAAAGATACTCAAACGAGAAATGAAAAGATACACAATTGGAATAGTAAAGATACGAAACGATGTAAAGATACTCAGTTTGAAAGAAACACACTCCCACACTTGCAAAACTCTCAAATACAATAGAAACTCGCATCAGAAGCCTTACAGAAAGATACTCAAACGAGAAATGAAAAGATACACAATTGGAATAGTAAAGATACGCAAACGATGTAAAGATACACAATTGGAATAGTAAAGATACTCAAACGAGAAATGAAAAGATACACAATTGGAATAGTAAAGATACGCAAACGATGTAAAGATACTCAGTTTGAAAGAAACACACTCCCACACTTGCAAAACTCTCAAATTCAATAGAAACTCGCATCAGAAAGCCTTACAGAAAGATACTCAAACGAGAAATGAAAAGATACACAATTGGAATAGTAAAGATACGCAAACGATGTAAAGATACACAATTGGAATAGTAAAGATACGCAAACGATGTAAAGATACTCAGTTTGAAAGAAACACACTCCCACACTTGCAAAACTCTCAAATACAATAGAAACTCGCATCAGAAGCCTTACAGAAAGATACTCAAACGAGAAATGAAAAGATACACAATTGGAATAGTAAAGATACGCAAACGATGTAAAGATACTCAGTTTGAAAGAAACACACTCCCACACTTGCAAAACTCTCAAATACAATAGAAACTCGCATCAGAAGCCTTACAGAAAGATACTCAAACGAGAAATGAAAAGATACACAATTGGAATAGTAAAGATACGCAAACGATGTAAAGATACTCAGTTTGAAAGAAACACACTCCCAGACTTGCAAAACTCTCAAATACAATAGAAACTCGCATCAGAAGCCTTACAGAAAGATACTCAAACGAGAAATGAAAAGATACACAATTGGAATAGTAAAGATACGCTAACGATGTAAAGATACTCAGTTTGAA